>NC_053024.1:534888171-535038647 GCF_003073215.2 Triticum urartu
ACAAAATCATCCATCTTGAGAATGTGAAGGAAATTTGGGACACTTTGATTGATATGCACGAAGGTACCGACTCCGTCAAGGAATCCAAGTTGGATGTGCTTCAAAGCCAACTTGACAAGTTCAAGATGAAGGATGGTGAAGGTGTCGCTGAAATGTACTCTAGGCTTGCTCTCATCACAAATGAGATTGCCGGCTTAGGAAGTGAAGAGATGACCGATAAATTCATCATCAAGAAGATTCTAAGAGCCTTGCATGGAAAATATGATACCGTGTGCACATTGATCCAAATGATGCCCAATTACAAAGATCTCAAGCCAACGGAGGTGATTGGAAGAATTGTTTCTCATGAGATGTCACTTAAGGATAAAGAGGAACTTCACAACAAATCAAGTGGTGCTTATAAAGCCTCATGTGAAGCCCCTACATCATCAAGTGAGAAATAAGACTTCAATGAAGAATTGAGCTTAATGGTGAAGAACTTCAACAAGTTCTACAAGAGTAGAAGCAAAGATAGAAGCTCCAAGTCAAGGTCCTACAATGACAAAAGATCTTCTAGTAGAGAGCGAAACTGCTACAATTGTGGAAGACCCGGACACTATTCCAATGAGTGTACGGCTCCCTACAAGAGAAGAGAAGATTCTCCAAAAAGAAGAAGCGAAGGATCACCACCAAGAGAGAGAAGGAGTAGAGATGATCGTTATGAACGAAGATACTCACGGAGAAGCAAGGATTCGGAAAGGAAGGAAAAATCATCAAGGAGCTACACAAGACGAAGACATCAAGCTCATGTTGGTGAATGGGTATCCGGCTCCGACTCCGACAGCCACTCCGAGAGAAGTTATCACTCCGACTCCGAAGATACTCAAGATGAAGGTGTTGCCGGTCTAGCACTTGTGTCAACCAACTCCTACGACATATTTGACTCACCAAATGAAGGAATTGGAAGATGCTTCATGGCCAAAGGTCCTAAGGTAACACACCCCGAGTATGTTGATTTCAATAGTGATGAAGATGACTTGTTAGGTGATGATTTTCTTGTTGACAACTCTAGTGATGAATACTATGATGAAATGTCAATTAAACATGCTAATCAAGATAAAACGAATGACAATGACAAGGAGAAAATTGAGGCCCTAACTAAAGAGCTAAACACTCTTAAGTTAGCTCATGAAACCATCTTCCAAGATCATCAAGAACTTTTAAGAGCTCATGAGAAATTACGCCTTGAAAAGCTCAATCTTGAGCAAGAGCATGAGTTCTTAAAAGCAATCAATGATGATCTCCGCAAGAAAAGTTCTTCTTACATTGCCAAGCGTTTGCTCTTATCCACTTACATGCCTCAAGTCAAGTCTAACAAGAAAGATTCTTCCTCTAGTAGTAACAATGATCATGCTAAATCAAATATTGTTACTTCTAGTAGCTCTCTTGATTCCACTAATGATTCTCTTAGCCAAGTTACACTTGAGCAAGAAAATAGTTTATTGAAGGGAATTATAGAGAAAGGAGTGTACAAAAGCCTTGCCGGGAGTAAGCAATTCGAGGAAATTGTGCGCAAGCAAGGAATGCACCGGAAGAATCAAGGTGTTGGTTTTGAGCGAAAGTTCAATGCCAATGGAGTTGAGTGGGAAGAAGATCAATACCCCAAGACAAAGTTTGTCCCTCAACAAGAGAAGTATACTTCTTTCAAGGGGACACAAGCTCAAGATGATCTTCCACCACAAGACTACAAGCATAAAGGCAAGGACAAGCTTCAAGAGGAAATTGATGCATTTGAAGAAGCTCCAAAGACCTTAGTCAAGTGGATTCCCAAGACTACTTCAAGTTCCACTTCATCAAGTACGACTACAACTCCAAGGATTCCCATCAAGATGGTGTGGATCCAAAAGAAGAAGAACTAGAGAGTTCTTGAGGGTGACTCCGCCAACATACTTCACTCTTATCATTTTGGCAAGAACAAGTGCAATCAACTTCCACATCTTGCACTAGTTCAAGGAGTCACAAACCCTCTTGTTGATAAGATAAGGGACAAGGTAATCTAAAAGTTTTCATGGACATCATCTTTGTGTGCATCACTCTATGTCTATGGATATCCTTGTTTGTTCCTTGTGGGACTAACCCATGTAGGTATTGAAAGTGCAATTCACTCAAATGGATAGCTCCAAGAGATCTACATCAACATTGAGCATCCACATCTTCAATATCTACCTGAAGTCATCATCGACAAAACCCAAGGTTAGTTCATCCCTCTTAGGGGGGATATCACATCTAGGGGGAGCTTTACTCTAAGACTTGAGCTAAAGCAACTCTAAAGATGTGAACAAAACAATGCTTTATGTAAAAGTGGTAACCCCACTTGAGCTTAAACGATGAGTATGACCTATGATCAAGTGATCTCACTTGACTCCTAAGTCAATATACTCATATATAGATGACCTAGTCATCGCAAATTGCTTGATAGATGCTAGAATTGGTTGTGCATGCCTTGCCACATATTTCATTTGCCATCTTATTGTGTGAGCATGCTGGTTGCATATTTTACTCATTCGAGGACATCCACTTGTTGTTTTGATTGTTTGGTTTTATATTCTTTTGCCAAGTGGATGGACAAGAATGCCTAAGAACCTCCTCTAGCTATCTATGCTTTTCTCGTCTCAAACTCTATTCATGCTGCATCACAAAATTTGATCAAGTCAGATTCGAACCACTCTGTGTGAGGAGCACTTGGAGTCCCCGATTCGTCATAGACTTAAACTTCCAAAACCTCTTTATGATTCTCGGTCTGACCGATACTCCACTTTCGGTCCTACCAAGATCATTAAGTTGATCTAGGTTTTCGATCTCGGTGCAACCGATTTGAACCTTTCGGTCACACCGAGTTTCAGTAACTGCTTGCAGTTATGAATCTCGGTGCCACCGAGTTGTTCCACTCGGTCACACCGACAGGGTCGGGCTATATATAGTCACGGGCAAAATTTTGGAAATTTCTCCGAACCCCTTTGCCCGCGCGATAGCCTGCTCTGCCCTCGTGGTCTCCGGATCGTCTTCTCGCCGCCAGCAGCCTCCAGTCGCTGGTCTCCGTCGCCGTCAACGGGAATTCTGCCCCGCCGTTGCCGCCGTAGCAAGTCCCCGCCGAACTAGGGTATGGACTTGATCTTTGTGCTATTCCCCAATCTGATTCCTAGCACATTGTGATCATATTGATTCTAGCCACGATTGAAACACTCCTATCTAGTCAAAATGCTCATAGATTAGGTTTGATTCGAAAATTCTAGGTTTAGGTTTCCGCCGAAACTATCTCGGACCCACCGAGTTGAAAAACTCGGTCCCACCGATTTGGCTTATGCCATTGCACAAGTGAGACTCGGTCTGACCGAGAATTACTTATCGGTGTGACCGATTTTTGAACTCAGTGAAACCCTAGCAGTCTCGGTGCCACCGAACTGTGACTCGGTCCTACCGAGTTCACTAGTTTAGGTTCCAAAACTGCTTAGGTATCACCGAGTTTGAAAATCGGTAGATCCGAGATGATTTCAGTGGGAAACTAAAACTAAGTTTTTGGATCATTCTTTTGCAAAAATCTCTGCATTTTGTGATGCTCGTCTTTTCTATCTCATCTATAATCTATTCACAGGGTCAGCAGTCAGTTTGCAGCATGTCTGATCAAAGTGATAGCCAAAATATGTCAGAGCAGCAAGTGGTGATGAGTGAGGGCACTAGTCCCTCAAGTTCTTCTGATGAAGGCAGCAGGAGCACTCCTAGCAATTTGCCAAAGGCTGCCACGAGATAAAGGAAGAAGAGGACTTCAGATTCCGAAGATGAGGACTATGTGGCAGAGGAAGAGGCCACTTCCAAGAGAGTTGAGCCAGCTCAAGGCACTAAGCCAGGCCTGAAAATCAAAAGGCCAGCAGGCAGGCAGCCAATGTCAAAGGCCAGAATGTCAACTGAGAAGCCCATAGAGCCAGTTGCAGCTGAGGGCAAGAAAAGGAAGGAAAGGGTGAAGAAGACTGTGGCTAGAGTGCTTGGCAAAGCTTCCATCATGGAAGAGGAAGAAGAAGAAGAAGTAGCTGCACCAGCGCCCAAGGCACCCAAGCTAATGGGAGATGCCATAAAATCAGGGGGAGCTGCTTCCAAGGCCAAGCCAGCTCCAAAGCCAAAGCCAAAGAGGAACACAAGAAGCATTCCTGCAGCTGAAAAGAACAAGGCCCCAGTGCCTGAGACTGTTGCTGAAGAAGAGGAAGATAATGTCCTAAGGAAGCTAAAGCCCAAGATCCCAGACCACAACGATGCTCATCCTGTGGCTGAGGACATGAAGCTCAGGAGAGATTCAGGGCTGAGAAAGTGGAGAGAAGCAGACCCATATGCTTCAAGGAGAAGGACTGCCGTGGACTACAGGTTTCACACCAAGGAGCAGCAGGATTTTTATGAGATAGTGCTGCTAGATAAGAAGCCCATTGTCTGTGATATGCGATGGGTTGATTGGACATACATCAAGGACAATGAGGAGCACTATCCTGGAGTGCAAGACAGCTTCATAGCTTGTGGAGTAGCTGACTTTGTTGGGCAGAAGCTCACAAAGTGGAACGAGGAACTCATCATGCAGTTCTACTCCACAGCTCACTTTTATCCAGATGGGAGGATCACATGGATGTCTTAGGGTACAAGGTACCAATCCACAGTTGCTGAGTGGGCACAGATCATTAATGCCCCAGAGGAGCAAGATGATGACTTGGATATCTATGCCAAGAAGAAGATGGACCACAACTCAATGTCAAATATGTACAAGGAGATCCCAAATGAAGCACTTGATACCTTCAAGTTTGGCTCAGTACATTACCTTCTGTCAGGGCTCCCGACGATCAATTGGATACTAAGGCACACCTTACTTCCCAAGTCTGCTATCAACTTGCTACATGTGTTTGATGTGCCTCAGAAGTTCAAGGTGATGAGCCTCATAGTGGAAACAATCAAGAGGACTGTAGCAGATCAGAAGAGGATTTGCGGATACGCCCCTCAAATTCAGGAGCTCATCAACTCCAAGATGGGCACGGGCATATATCTATTGGACAAGGAACACCTGCCCATCCGTCCAGATTTCGAGGAAAATCAAGTTGTCATGACTGAGAACGAGCCATCATCTGCCCAAGCATTTGCAAAAAAGGAGAAGGCGAGGAAGGAGAAAGCTGCCAAGATGCCTACTCAAGAGGAGGCATCTGAGTATTTCCTCAAGACTAAACAAGAGCAGCTTGGTTACTTGATTGCATCCACGCTGAGGATTGAGAAAAGTCTGGCCACCCTCACTCAGGATCAGCAGAGCCTAGAGAGAATCATGGAACAGAAGTTCTATGACTTGGATGTCAAGGTAACGGAAGTTCAGTCTGCAGTGGAGCAGCTCCAGGAGGACATGCAGGAGAGGAGAGGCAGGACTACCACTCATGCCTTTGCCAGAGTGCCACGAGGCCCGAGGTCATCTACCGTGCCAGTTGCTGACACCAGAGCCACCACTTCAGCACCAGCTACAGCCTCAGCTCCAGCGTCTACTTCAGCTCCAACTCCAGCGTCTACTTCAGCATCTACCGAAGCCTTCGTCCTTGGAGTGATCCGGACTCCACCACCACCAGAAGATCAAGCCTGAGCGTCGATTTAGCACTATGCATTTTCTAGGAACTTTTTGGTAACTTGTTGCCAAAGGGGGAGAAGATGTATAGATCATAGGCTGAGAGAGAGAGAGAGTGTTGCTTTTCTCTCTTGCTTTATTTGGTGGTTTTTCGAACTTGTTTGCTTTTGAGTGCTTGAGATACTACGTCATTATTTGTGAGACATTGATGATCATGTGTTTGATCATAAGCTACACTTAATGCTTGCTTAATGCTATTATCCTATCTATCTTGTGTGATCATTCACTATTGGTGATGAGTGCATGTATTTCATTCTTATCATTTTAAGCGCTCCACCAAGATGTATGTGACATGGAAGGACTCTAACTCTTTGTGCATTTGCAGTCCAAAGCAAATTTTAAATATGCTCAAATTTAGGGGGAGCTCTTACTTATCACATACTTATCAAAGCGACGATATACTTCATGCTTATTATCATTTGTCGAAGCTTTGATCTATATGTTGTCATCAATTACCAAAAAGGGGGAGATTGAAAGTGCAACTATCCCTAGGTGGTTTTGGTAATTCATAACAACATATAGCTCATTGAGCTAATGCTATTCCAAGATGATTATTTCAGGAAAGCTCAATGATTGGCATGGCATGGATGTGAAAGTGGAACCCTCAAAATGCTAAGGACAAAGGATTGGCTCAAGCTCAAAAGCTCAAGACTCTTCATTTTATATTTTAGTGATCCAAGATCACATTGAGTCTTTAGGAAAAGCCAATACTATTAAGGAGGGATGAGGTGTTGCTTAATGAGCCTCTTGCTTCATGTGCTTAGTGATATGCTCCAAAACCCTCAACTACTTTCCCATATCCACATATGACCTAAACCCTAAGCCAAACTCGGTCCTACCGATTCTTCCTATCCGGCGCCACCGAGTTTCACTTGTCATTAGCCACTGCCAAACCCTAGCAATTCGGTTCTACCGATAAGGATCTCGATCTCACCGAGATGGGGTTGCAAACTCTCTGTTTCCCTTTCGTAACTTTTCGGTCTCACCGAAAGAGCGAATCGGTCCCACCGAGATTGCAATGTAAACTCAGTGTTTCCCCTTTGTAACTTTTCGGTCTCACCGAGTTCCACTCGGTCTCACCGAAAGAGCAAATCGGTCCCACCGAGTTTGCCTGACCAACTCTCTGGTTAGCTAATTACCAAATTCGGTCTCACCGAGTTTGTGTAATCGGTCTCACCGAGATTACGTTATGCCCAAACCCTAACCATATCGGTCCTACCGAGTTGCATGTCAGTCCCACCGAAAATCTCTAACGGTCACTAGGTTTGCATTTTCGGTTCGACCGAGTTTATTAATTCGGTCCCACCGAGATTGGAAAACTGTGTAACGGTTGGATTTTGTGTGGAGGCTATATATACCCCTCCACCTCCTTCTCATTCTGTGAGAGAGCCATCAGAACACACACACCATTCCAACTCATATGTTCTGAGAGAGAACCACCTACTCATGTGTTGAGACCAAGATATTCCATTCCTACCATATGAATCTTGATCTCTAGCCTTCCCAAGTTGCTTTCCACTCAAACCTTCTTTCCAGCAAATCCAAATCCTATAAGAGAGAGTTGAGTGTTGGGGAGACTATCATTTGAAGCACAAGAGCAAGGAGTTCATTACCTACACACCATTTGTTACTTCTTGGAGAGTGGTGTCTCCTAAATTGGCTAGGTGTCACTTGGGAGCCTCCGAGAAGATTGTGGAGTTGAACCAAGGAGTTTGTAAGGGCAAGGAGATCGCCTACTTCGTGAAGATCTACCGCTAGTGAGGCAAGTCCTGTGTGGGCGATGGCCATGGTGGGATAGACAAGGTTGCTTCTTCGTCGACCCTTTGTGGGTGGTTGCTTCTTCGTGGACCCTTCGTGGGTGGTTGCTTCTTCGTGGACCCTTCGTGGGTGGAGCCCTGTGTGGACTCGCGCAACCGTTACCCTTGGGTGGAGCCCTGTGTGGACTCGCGCAACCGTTACCCTTCGTGGGTTGAAGTCTCCATCAACGTGGATGTAGGATAGCAACACCTATCCGAACCACGGGAAAAACATCCGTGTCTCCAATTGCGTTTGAATTCTCCAAACCCTTCCCCTTACATTCTTGCAAGTTGCATGCTTTACTTTCCGCTGCCTATATACTCTTTGCATGCTTGCTTGAATTATGTGATGATTGCTTGACTTGTCCCAGAATAGCTAAAATCTGCCAAGAACTAAAATTGGGAAAAGGTTAAGTTTCTATTTGGTCAAGCAGTCTAATCACCCCCCCCCCTCTAGACATACTTTCGATCCTACACCAGGCAAAGCGGATTCGCTCCCTGGTCATCGAAACCCTAGCAATACCAACACAACTAGACGTAGGCTTTTACCTTCATCAAAGGGGCCGAACTAGTATAAATACCCTCGTGTCCCTTATCCGGTTTAACCCCTTTAAGCTAACCCGTAGAGATGGCTCCACGACTAAGTCCTTTCACGAGGACATCTGCCGTGACAAAACCACGATAGTTGGCACCCAACATGGGGCTATCACATGATGGTTTCGAGTTTTTGAAGGGCAGCTTTGAAGGGCTCAGGGATACGTTGTGGGCCGGATGACTAAGAGTCGTCGCGGAAAGCTCTACATCGACTACGCAGGATGGGGTCCCGAGGCCGGTTCAATTGAATACGGGTACCGGGTCCCCTTTGGCGGGATTCACGTCTTCATCGGCAAGATCAGCGAACCGGGCCCTGAGCCGGACACCTGCACCGACATCATCGAGACGGCTCAGCGTGCAAGCCCTGCCCAGGTTCAGCCCGCAGCAAGGCACGTTTTCATAGGTGTCATCCATGGAGCGGAATATGAGGATGGACCGACATCTGATGAGGAAACCGTTGTCCGTTCTGATGACGAGTCTTCAAACGGAGAGACCGAGTCGCTCTATCAGCTGCAGGACGACCGGATTAGTGGAGGTTCCGATGGGAACAGTATTCCGGACCCCCTCGATCTGCCAAGCCGGGTCGCGATCTTCATGGCCGGTACACAACCAGCAACACTCGTCTACCGCCGCCGGTTCAGCAACAACAACGCTAGCAGGAGCAGGGACTCTGCGCCACCTCTGGCTCAGGTTTTGTCTGATCTGTATGACGCCTTGGCAACATTGCTGGTAGCAGAAGTGGATACAACAACCCAAGATCAGCACAATGCGGAGATTGGAAAGGTAAAAGATCAGATAACTCAGGCTAAAGCGGACCTGGCAGCAGAGAACGCCGGGATGGCTACAGAACGGGCCGAGTTGGAAGCTCAGGCCTACCGGCATAGGCTGGATCAGAGTGCCTCAAATGATGTCATAGGGAGGAGATACCGGTCGCACCTCCTGCCGGGCTATGAACCAAGAAATCTCTTCAACACACAACAACTCGAGAGCCAGGCAAAGCGGATTTGCTCCCTGGTCATCGAAACCCTAGCAATACCAACACAACTAGACGTAGGCTTTTACCTTCATCGAAGGGGCCGAACTAGTATAAAAACCCTTGTGTCCCTTGTCCGGTTTAACCCCTTTAAGCTAACCCGTAGCAATGGCTCCACGACTAAGTCCTTTCACGAGGACATCTGCCGTGACAAAACCACGACAGTTGGCGCCCACCATTTGACGGCTCATGCTGATGCTGAGGAATTAGTAAAAAGGTGTGACGGTTGTCAAAAATTTGCACGCCGCGCTCATATTCCGGCTTAGGAGTTGAGAATGATTCCAATCACTTAGCCATTTGCAACTTGGGGGCTCGATATGGTTGGACCCTTTAAGAGATCCAAAGACAAAAAGACCCACCTGTTGGTGGCGGTTGACAAGTTTACCAAGTGGGTAGAGGCAGAGCCAGTCAGTAAGTGTGATGCAGCCACGGCAGTTCAATTCATCAAAAAGGTGATATTCCGGTTTGGTTTTCCACACAGCATTATAACTGATAATGGTACTAATCTATCCAAGGGTGATATGGAGGAATTTTGTCAACGTGAGCACATATGGCTTGATGTAGCATCAGTGGCTCACCCCCAGTCTACTGGTCAAGCAGAGAGGGCAAATCAAGAAATTTTAAGAGGTATCAAACCCCGGCTTATGGTTCTTTAAAGCGGGCGCCGGGTTGTTGGGTGGAGGAGTTACCTTCCGTGTTATGGAGTATCAACACCACACCAAACAGATCTACGGGTTACACGCCTTTCTTCATGGTTTACGGAGCAGAGGTGGTTCTTCGTAGTGACATCTGTCATGAATCGCCCTAGGTGGCGGCTTACGTTGAAGCTGAGAATGAGAAAGCACGTCAGGACTCACTGGACCTGTTAGATGAGGAGCGTGATTTAGCAGCAGCACTTTCGGTGATTTATCAACAAGATCTCCGACGTTATCACAGCCGCCGGGTTAAGACCAGAACTTCTCAAGAGGGCGATCTGGTGCTCCGGCTCATCCAGGATCAGACTGATATGCACAAGTTATCCCCACCTTGGGAAGGACCTTTTGTGGTCAGCACAAATTTGCACAATGGATCATACTACCTTATCAATGTTCGAGAGCACAAAGATTCACGCAAATCGGAGGAGGAGACCCAGCGGCCATGGAATATAGCTCTTCTTCGGTCTTACTATACTTGATCCACAGGCTCTTCTTATGTACATACTTATGACAATGTATATATTATATAATAAACCGAAGCCTCATCTAAAAGCGGGGTCTCTGTTCTTTTTTACATCATGTGTAGTTCCATTGGGGCTTCTACTTACAAAGCGGAGTTCTATTAACCCGGCCTATAAAGCCACACAGATATGAAGGAAATCACTAGGGGGCTTGGTCGTATCCGAACCATAGCTACACCTCTTGATCGGCTTAAGACCAAAAAGGGAAATCACTAGGGGGCTTGTTTGTATTTATACCATAGCTACACCTTTTGATAGGATTAAAGCCAAAAGGAAATTATGTGGAACCAAAGAGAGTCTGTTGCATAAAGCACAACTCAAACATAGGTAACCATTGAGCATAGCTCAAATATTACTTGGGGGCTCCTTGCTTCTCAAAGAACAACGAGCTTGCACCCTTGTAATAGGCTATCAATCCAGGCTTGGAAGCCAAGTGTATTCACCTAAACCCCCGGGTTATCCTGCCTCTTTAAGTAAGCCACTCCATCCAGGTAAACCTGGTATGACCCAGCGAACGTTTGACAAGTCAATCTCATAGACCTTGAACTTGTCAAAGTTAAACGGTAATTGGTTAAATATTGAGGTCCATCTTAAATGGCTTTGCAAAATGGTTTAACTCAGCAGCCTGGCAGCCCATGAAAAGCCTCGATTTAGGGCCTTGCAGCCCATGAAAAGCCTCGCATATTTCTTTTGGATTTGCTATTTTTAAACATATTTTGATCAAGGATTTATGGATATTTTCTGATAAACCGGTGTTTATTACATCCCGGCATGGCTTTCAACGCTTAGTTGTCAGCACATGATCAGTTCTAAACCGGTAGTAAGTTGCTCTGGTCTGGTTTTGGCTAGAGGTCACCAGCATTATATGAACAAACCGGTGGCTATCATACCCCGATATGGTTTCTATATGAACCGGCAAGAGGGCAAGGAGTCATCAATACTCCAGATTGGTGTTTTCACCCTTACTGTACCAACGGCTGGACAGCCAACAAGATACATCACAGGTATCATCTATTTTATATCTGGTTATTACAATCTTGGTTATCCATCCAAGTTATGTATATATTTTGTGCATCATGACCCGTCTAGTGGTAAACCACTAGGACACTTTCAAGTTCTTATCTGCAGGAGCAAGTTAAATAAAAGCCATAATGGACTATGCATATCAATCCCAAAGGCATGGCATGTTCTCAGTATCAAACGAGGCAAACATGCTTGATGGCATGGCAGATAAAGTGTTCATGCTATCCTATTACAAGGCGCTTTCAACAGCCCAAATTGAACAATTGTTTTAATAAGAGTGGCAGACTACAACTAATAAACCGGCCTCCGGTTTATGATTCCTCATCTGAGGCTTGAAGATTGAGGGTCATCTTGAGCGGTCGCATTCTCCTCATCCCTACCCAGACACTGGAATTCAATCGTTGACCAATCGATTCCAGTTAAGGCTTGAAAAACGGCTTCTTCATGAATAAGGTTGGAAGGGTTAATGTTAGGAGCGTAAGTATGCTTATGGATTGGCGGAACAAGATCTTCTACATTATGAATCAGCGCGGGCTGTCTTTTCCCCTCAAAATCATAAACCGGTTGGAAATGAGATAGATCTGTGTCATCCACCAATTTTCTTGCAATAGGCCGTATCTCCTTTGTCAGCCTTCAGAGGTCGTCATTATTGAAATCTGAACCGTCTTCCTTCACACCAGGATAGCCTTTGACGATGTTTGCTAGTTCAAGATCTAGAATCCACGCCTTATCCCGGATTAGTGCGGTCAGCGCACCGGACCTTGCGGCTGATCTCTTCAGTTCATCCAACCGGGCAGGCAGCATAGCCAACTTTTCGATGGTTTCTTTTATCAGCATTGGAGGAGGCTTGTTATAAGCTACTATGCAAATCGCTCACTGGGATCCAAAATACAGCTGTTCTATCAAAGTATAGGCCGCTTTAAGCTTCATGCGCATGTCGGAGCCCAGATGAGTAATGCGAGTTCCTGTCATGATAAAACATCAGTAAACTGGTCATTGATAAGTATTATGTATTAGAAAAACTTCATCAGAGGGTACTCACCAAACGCAGCAGAAGTCATAGCATTAATCTGCCACTTTAAGCCGGTCAGTTCTTCAACCACCGACTTCAGGGCCGCTTCTGCATCTTCGGCCTTCTTTGTTAAACTGGCCTTTTCCGTCTCCCAGTCTGCACGCTCTTTGTTAAAGGTCTCCTTCAGCTTTTCCATGGCTGCTAAGGCATTCGTCAATTCTTCCTTAGCCTTGGAAGCCTCTGCTTGCTGAGACTTAACATTCTCCTGAAGGTCAGCGGTTTGAGCATCCTTCTTACTCAGCTTGGCCTACAAAGGCAAGATATATCATCAATGGGCTATGAAGTACCAAGCATATAACAAGTTATGCACTTTGTACTTGGGGGCTAATGCCTATTTGCTCTGTCATCAAAATATTTTTTGCAAGTCTCAAGTACAATGCAAGCATTATCTTTGACACTTGGGGTCTAATGTAGATTTGTTCAAAGTTGAAGCATTGATTCAAGACCCGGTTTACCTTGGAAAGATAAACTGGCCCTTGGGGACTACACAAATGAAAACTACAGGAATACAACGATAAAGTACCGGTTTATTTCCAAGGATCACCTGACATATGGAGGATAAGCATGCAAGGATTGAGATATTACAAAGTCCCGATTTATGATTGCTATCATAAACCGGCCCTTGGGGGCTACTTGAGTTGGTATTTACAAATTGGATTTACGAAAGGAAAAGTGATGAAAATACCTCATAGTGCTCCTTCATTAGATTCATCAAATCGGCTTCATAATCCTGGTTTGAGTGCAGACGGTTTAGGAAACCAGAGTGGAGTTCTTGAGCACTAAGATGGGCATAGCTGGATAAATCAGTGCCCCATTTTCCTTTCTCCATAGCAGCACACTCTTCCTTGGCATATGTTTTGCCAAAATAACAGGATGGCCAGGAGAGGTGTGACCAATACTAGTAATGATAACTTTGCCTTCTTTGTCTCCAACAGCTTTTTCTGGAATTGATGGAGTGTCAGTGGTTCTCACTGGACTAGAAGGTCTGTCATCAGTCCGGATTGGATTTGCCGGTTCATCATCTGGCACAGCAGTATCAGCTTCTGCTTGTTCATCAGTGTTATGATCTTGAGAGGGTGGTTCATCAAATGTGGCCTCAGTATTTGGACCCTCCGGTTCAGCAGTTTGCTCTGGTTCAATAACCACCTGGTCTTCGGGCAGATTATTCACCCGAGCCTTTTTGCTGGGTCTAGCTTTGGCTCTAAACAGAACAAGATGTAAAGGTTAGCATAGCATATAAAGTATGAAACATCAAAAAAGGGGATGAAGTACTTACCCAGCTACGGTTTTGAGAGGAGGGAGTTGGGTCGATGTTGACTCGCCAGAGGATGAAGGAGGTGTCACCTGATAATTCGAATCGGACGGATTAAGAGGTTGTCAGAAATAGCCTGCCTTGGGATAAGAAGTGTCAGAAGTGGGTGAGACCTCAGATCGGCGTTTTCGAACTGGGGTGTCCGGTAAACCGGTAGAAGTGACCTTTTGACCGTTGTGCCGGGTTGTGCGGCGAGCCTCATGCTGCTGTTTCTTCAACATAAATGTTGGATCCAAGTAAGCAAGAGGATGAGAAAAGCTTACTTTCCGGACCGCTTGACGGATTTTTTGTGTTGGCAGAGAGTCTGAACCGGAGGAAAGGATAATTACCTCTGCATCGTCAGCTTGGCTGCCCTCAACGTCCTCCTGATAAGTATCATTATCAATGAGATGCATGAAAGGTGAACCAAGTGAATCAAGTTCTACCTCAACTTCCGGTTCATCTGGGTCGTCATCCAGTTCTAAACCGATGCATTCAGGTGCCTTCCTCTTTGTGGTTTTCTTGACGGCTTTTGTTTTAGGACAGGAAGGCTTTGCTGCTTTTTCTTGAGGTTTCTTCTTCCATAATGGATCATCACCCTGTTTAAAAATAAGCAAAGGGTATTCAAGGATTATATAGTCTAAAGATATCAAGTGTAATGCAGAAGAACAATACTTACAGCAGGCAGTTTGTTTTGCGCGTAAAAAGGGTTTAATCCTGTTTGGCGACAGACAGCATCCGATTCGTTCAATATTTTGTTAACAGACTCAGTGACTTCTTCATCTGTTAGCTAAATATTGATATGACGGTGGGAGTCTTCTACTTCACCAGTATACTCGCACATTAAGCCGGAGCGGCGACTAAACGGCAAGATACTCCAGGATATCCAGCAATGGACGAAGTCTACACCTGTTAAACTGTTGGCCAAGAAGGCTCTCAGCTTGGCGAGTTAAGGTGCAAATGGGGCCCATTCCTGGGAACTTAGTCGTTGTGGATGAGCATTGGCAAGCCGGTGGGCACGGTAACCCGGCAGAGGGTTCTCATCTTCAGGAGAGGTGTATCTACAGTAAAACCAAGTTTGATTCCATTCTTTGGGGTGACTGTGCAGCTTGGCATGAGGAAATTCAACCTCTTTTCTTTTCTGAATGGAGACGCCCCCAAGTTCAGTATTGGGTCCGTCTACAAATTCAGTGCGCCGGTTCAGATGGAAGAAATCCCGGAACAGCTTGACAGTTGGTTCTTATTGTAGATACACTTCACAGAAGACTTGAAAGTTGCATATATAGGATACCAAGTTGGGTCCAATATCTTGAGGGTGGAGTTGAAAGCTGGCCTATGTGATCAACAAACACCACTACTTCACCCTGCTTAGGGGTGGGAAGATTTTCCGGCCCAGGAACTCGCCACCGGATCTCATTCTTCTTTGGTAAGGTACCAATCTTGACCATTCCATTCAGTTGCTCCTCTGTAACCCGGGAGGGAGCCCAGTTGCAGGAATAAAACTTCTTGGCCTTTGCAAGTGAAAAGCTAGAAACAAATGTCAGTTTAAAATTCATTCATGGTGATGCATAAGGTACAGTAGGACAAAGGAATCTAAGTATGTGAAATTGGTAAACCGGAGGCTGATACAATTATGAATGACAAAGCGATAAGCGGAAACAGAGGTATACACATATTATTAAACCGGAGTATGACAACGGAGATAAACGGATTGGCGGTTTACAAGGGGACTAATGGTATATAATAGATTACTCTCTACAAGGGTAAACTGCCTATGTGATAAAGAATGTACAGATCTAAGGCAACAACGACTAAGTAAGATAAAACATGTTTCACAAGATAGTATTGAAATTTTGGATCTACCGTAAGTCAGGAAAAGGGAAAATATTGAGACTTAAAAGTTTGGTCTTGAAGCAGTTCACAAAAGGTCCAGATCAAGTTATGATGTATTTAAGGTTTGGATCAAATGACTGAGGTAAGGAGTTTCATATCTACTACGCGGAACACATCAAGATCAAGTTCTACTATCTATTGGTTGACGAAGAACACGAGGAGAGAAACATGAACCCGCATGAACCCTAACGGATCTACAAAGGAAAGAGGAGAGGCTTACAGCAGCGGTTGAGGTAGCGGAGATGCGCCGCGTCTTCCTGATGCAACCAAGTTGATGCAACAGCCAACGGAGATGCAGAGGCGGAGTTCGACGACGGCGGCGGCACTCGGGTGCAGGGGCGTCGCGAGGAGGAAGAAGAAGCGAAGAGACAAAGGGGGAAAAGAAAATGACCCTTGGTCCTATTTATAAGGTAAGTGGAGAGGTGACAAGCACGGGAATCGAGGAGCCTGAATATTGGATACCTAACGGAGCGGTCGCCTCGATTGTCGGAAGCTCATTAACTGAAGGCGAGATATATCATTTTAAATAACAAAGTGACATCATGGCGATTTATCATGATCCTGGAGTATGACGTCACGGCGGTTTACAAGATCAAGATGAAGATGCAAAGGAGGAATTTTTCTAAGTGTTGAAGATTGACATGAACAAGTTCAAATCAATCTGGGGACTAATGTTGGGGATATTACTACTGGATGTAAACCGGCCAGGAGTAGCCGGGTTAACTCTATGAAGATTAGAAGCCCATGAAGATGTAAGGATGGTGGCACTTTACAAAGGCCCAAGGCCCAAAGGCAGGTTAAGGCCTGGAGATGTAAACCAACTTTCTCATGTAACTTGTATTGTAAGATAGGAAGGATAGAGACCGAGCCGGACACGTTTATGATCCGGCCTCGGGGCTCTGTAAACCGGCGAGCGTCAACCTGTGTATATAAAGGGACGACATGGCAGCGGTTTAAGGACAACACACAACAACTCGAGAGCCAGGCAAAGCGGATTCACTCCCTAGTCATCGAAACCCTAGCAATACCAACACAACTAGACGTAGGCTTTTACCTTCATCGAAGGGGCCGAACTAGTATAAAAACCCTCTTGTCCCTTGTACGGTTTAACCCCTTTAAGCTAACCCATAGCGATGGCTCCATGACTAAGTCCTTTCACAAGGACATCTGCCGTGACAAAACCACGACAGTAGCCCCTGAAGCTCTGTTTGGTGTTCGCAAAGAAAGGCCGAACAGAGGATCAAATAACAATCACATGAGTCTAATCAGAATATGTCTATGTGAATAAGCAGGCTTCGCTACTGGCCACTGCCGCTCGTACTGCGGAGGTCTCCGGACTGAAGCGGGACCTTGAGCGGTCCGAGGAAGAGCTCGGCCTTACCAAGAGGAAGCTCGAAGAGAACAAAGGTAAGTGATACCCCGTCTGTATATTGATAAAGAAAGAAGTGGTTATTAGATCATAGGATCATCATGAATTTTGCTAGGGGCCACGACCGAAGTGGTGGCCCTGAAGAAGGCGTTGTCCGAGGCCGAAGACAGAGCGGCCCAGGAGTGCATCGAGCGCGAGAAGCAAGAGGCCCGAGTCAGCGCGGTTCAGCAAGAGCTCGATGATTTCGTCAAAAAATACGAGTCCTTGGAGTGTGACTCTAAGACGCAGGGGTCCGAGCTTGCGAAGTCCCTCGAGAATGCACAAAATGCCAAGGCCAAAGCTCAAAAGGCCCTCCAGGAGATTCATGCGGTCAAAAAGATAGCTGCGGGTAAGGCATTCATTATGCAAAGCAAGCATGTGAAGGAAACTTTCCTTTTACTTACCCGAATTTGGAGCTCTCCAAGAGCGTTGATAGATCTACCCAGGAGCGTATCGGATGCCGCGGAGTTCTACCAGGCCGAGGAAGGGAGCTCGACGGAAAAGTTGTTCTGGTCTAAATATACTGGGACAGAACATCCGGTGCCCTTGAGCGACCAACCGAAGCAACTGGTCGAGCTTCACAAGGCGGCCAAACTGGCCATGAAGGGTCTCATACTCCGGATGTGGCCTGGCGAACCCCTGCCTGATAGCTACTTCGTCCTGGTAAAGAGGCTTGTGAATGCATGCCCACGGTTTAAAGTCATAAAGCGGTTAGTCTGCATTGAAGGTGCACGCAGGGCCTTTGCCCGTGCGAAAGTACACTCGGCGAAGATGGACGCCGAAAAGCTGGTGAAGGAGGGGCCACCGGAGGGCAAGGAGCATCACCACCCCGAAAAGTATTATGACAGTGTCCTGAAGGGTGCCCGCCTTGTGGCGGAGGAATGTGCTAAGGATGTAATATTTGAATGAATGTACTCATGTGATTCTGTAATATGAAAACGAGTTCATGTGCGCTATATACCGCTTGCCGATTTAAAATATTACCTTCTGTGCGGCCGTTTATAAAATCTGAGAGTTGGCCAGTCGTCGGCTTCTGCCCCCATGTAACTAGTACTGAGGTGTTCGGGATAAATCTTAAGCACTCTTTATCCAAAAAAATTGGTCCTTTGAGGAGGTGTTTAGCGTAGCGAACAAGGCAATCGGACTATACAGCTTTATCACTCTCACTTAGCCATATAAGTCTACAATTTTAAATTTTGGTGAAGCCCCTAGTATTCGGAAGGCCGAACTTGGGGCGCTATATACGCCTAAATCGGACAAAGCCGATTCCTCGCCCGAAGTGGAAAAATCTTTAAGGATTTGAGACCTCTCGAACAGCGACCAGCTCTCGCCGCATCATGATAGTCAGTTTTCGGCTTTCTCTACTGAGGTGCTCGTCCGGAAGAACCGGGACACAATCGCAGTAGTTCTCCCAGTGCTACCTTAGCCGATATAGCGGAACGTAAGGTACCAAAACATGGGAGCTGGGCAAATCCAACTATTGACCCAAGATATGATTCGGAGCGGATGCATATAATGCTATAAGTTCGGGATGCCGCACTATCGAAAGTGTTCCAACTTTTCTTGCCGTATTATGGGGTACACTGAAGCCCCTGGCGTACTGGACGTACCAGAATGTACGGTTGCAATTTGTCGTAAATGAGCAGACAGGGAATTTTTTGGAAGAAAGGCAATAATAAGCTAACACTGTGCATTCTTTATTTAAATGATACGTCAAAGCGTATGTATACAAGTGGTGATATAAGCAAAAATAGGACTATTTGACATCTCCTATCCAAGGGCAGGCTGCGTGTGGGTATGTAAAATAGGTATAGCGATCGTTATCAGAGACCACCTGGGGATTCCCTTGTACGTCAAAGCTTCTTGCTTCCTTGGTGTTTCCTTCCCGTGATGGGTCCGATAATCAGGGTATCGGAGAGGGTCCTCAGAGAATAGGGTCCTGAAAGGAAGAAAATGGCAAAGATATACGGGTCCTGAGGCGGTTGAGCCGCATTGTGGGCCGTGCCATAGCCATGCCTCCGCCTATGTCCATGGTATCTTGAGTGCGTAATTATGGACGCGTGGCGCAAATTTCGCCGCTTGACTGGGACTAGGACGGAGGCCGAATTGCTAGGCAAGCTCAGAACATGCTGGGCGATCTTGTTGTAGGGTACTCCGCACTCTCTTGAAGGTGTCTGGGGGCTTTATCACCGAATTGGCGGTTTGCCTCCGAAGGCTGCTTTGTACTTCTGCTACGAGGGCCGTTGTGTGCTCCTTCATACGGGGCGAGCGTTCTATGTTTCCATTAGCAGTTATAACCCCGCGAGGTCCTGGCATTTTGAGCTTGAGGTATGCATAATGCGGTACCGCATTAAATCTGGCGAATGCGGTTCGTCCGAGCAGTGTGTGATAGCCACTGCGGAAGGGGACGATATCGAAGATCAACTCCTCGCTTCGGAAGTTGGCTGGTGATCCGAAGACCACTTCCAGTGTGATTGAGCCCGTGCAACAGGCCTCTACACCTGGCATGACACCCTTGAAGGTGGTTTTTGTGGGTTCGATCCTCGAGGGGTCGATACCCATTTTGCGCACAGTATCCTGATAAAGCAGGTTCAGGCTGCTGCCACTGTCCATCAGGACTCGAGTAAGGTGAAATCCATCGATGATGGGGTCAAGGACCAATGCGGCAGAACCTCCATGATGGATATTGGTAGGGTGGTCCCTGCGATCGAAAGTGATCGGATAAGAAGACCATGGGTTGAAGTTTGGGGCGACTGGCTCCATTGCATAGACGTCCCTTAGTGCACGCTTCCATTCCCACTTGGGAATATGGGTTGCGTATATCATGTTCACTGTTTTCACTTGGGGAGGAAATTTCTTCTGTCCTCCTATGTTCGGCGGCCGGGGCTCCTCCTCGTCGTTGCTATGCAGCCCCTTTTCCTTGTTTTTGGCATTCAACTTGCCGGCCTGTTTGAACACCCAGCATTCTTTGTTGGTGTGGTTGGCTAGTTTATCGGGGGTGCCGTGAATTTGGCACGAGAGATCGAGTATGTGGTCCAACCTGGACGGGCTCGGATTGCTTCTTTTGAACGACTTTTTCTGCTGACCGGATTTAGAGCCACTGAATCGGGCATTGACTGCATGTCTTCGGTGTTGTCACCGTTGTTGCGGCCCTTGTGTCTGTTGCGATGTGGCTTGCCGTTGCAATCTCTGGCATCTGAATTGCCAGGATTTCTTGATGTGTTGTTGCTGCAAGCCAGCCAGCTGTCCTCGCTGGCACAAAAGCGGGTCATGAGTGTCGTGAGGGCTACCATGGACTTCGGCTTCTCTTGGCCGAGGTGTCGGGCGAGCCACTCGTCACGGATGTTATGCTTAAATGCTATTAAGTCCTCGGCATTCGGACAGTCAACAATTTGGTTCTTTTTAGTTAGGAACCGAGTCCAAAATTTCCTGGCTGACTCCCCAGGCTGTTGGGTTATGTGACTCAAGTCATCAGCATCCGGTGGTCGCACATAAGTGCCCTGGAAGTTGTCAAGGAATGCATCTTCCAAGTTTTCCTAACTGCCAATGGAGTTTGCCGGCAGTCTATTCAGCCAATGTCGAGCCGGTCCTTTGAGTTTTAGTGGGAGGTACTACATGGCATGTAGATCGTCACCACGGGCCATGTGGATGTGGAGGAGGAAATCTTCAATCCATATCGCGGGGTTTGTTGTACCATCATATGATTCAATGTTTACGGGTTTCAACCCTTCTGGGAATTCGTGATCCATTACTTCGTTGGTGAAGCATAGGGGGTGTGCGGCACCCCTGTGCCGGGCTATATCATGACGCAGTTCATACGAGTCTTGTCTGATGTATTCGGCCTGGCCGGATTTGCTTTTAGTATATCCGGCGTGACGGTCGTCATCACGCGTTGAGGCACGCCCCCATGATCCGTAGATCGATCTTGTATGTCCTGCTTTGTTTTCCAATACGTCTCGCAGGTCCTGCGTGTAGCCCCGGGCCTTGGTGTTTTTGTTTGACTGGCGACAGGGTGCGGGCTGGACTTTGGGCTGATATGCCGCTTTGTCTCAGCCACGAGGTGGCCGGTCAGCCGCATCATACGCTGGTAGTGTAGGCTTTAATGCTGCCTCCTCGAGTTGGGGTAGCAATCTGCGCTTTGGGTAACTTTTGGTTGGGCGCTCGGGTTCGTATTCCTCGGCTACCAGGACCTCGGTCCATCTATCCGCTAGCAGATCTTGATCAGCTTGAAGCTACTACTGCTTTTTCTTCAGGCTTTTTGCTGTGGCTATAAGCCGGCGCTTGAAGCGCTCCTGCTCGACGGGATCCTCAAGCACGATGAATTCTTCGTCGTCGAGGCTCACCTCGTCTTTGGAGAGGGGCATGTAATTGTCATCCCCTGACTCTCCGTCTGTCGTTTGTTCCTGAGGGCTCGCTTGCCCATCCTCTCGTTCGAAGCCTGGTTGGAGGAGATTCTCTTCGTCTTCGGCACTGACCGCATCGTTATTGTCTCTTGTGCCAGTATCGCTGCTTTTGCTATGGAGGGGCTTAGAGCGGCATCGATGACTCCGATGCTTAGATTGCTTCTCGAGGGGATTATCCTCCATTGCCTTATTGCCATTTCTTTCTTTGGGAGTGTCCACCATGTATATATCATATGATGAGGTGGCTGTCCAGCGCCCTGTGGGCGGTAGTTCCTGTTCTTCTCCTGCATCATCGTCCATATCGTCGATGTCTTCGGAGCCGAAATCAAGCATGTCAGTTAAGTCGTCGACAGTGGCTATTAAGTGGGCGGTGGGTGGGGAATGAATTTCGTCATCCGCTTCCCACTCAAGCCGGACATAGTTCGGCCAAGGGTCTCCTGACAAGGAGAGAGACCTCAATGAATTTAGCACGTCGCCGAAGGGCGAGTGCTGAAAGATATCCATGGAGGTAAACTCCATGATCGGTGCCCAGTCAGATTCGATAGGCACGGACGCAAGCGGTTTGGAGCCTGTGGCCGGGGACGAATCCAAGGGTCCGCTAACACAGGTCTCATAGGAGGTGAAGTCAGTATTCGGCTCTATCGCTGCTGAGTGTGCAGCCTCCGTGGCCGGATCCATCCACCCGTCCTCGGACGGCACGATCTGCTCTGGATTAGGGGCCGGAGTAGCCACAGGTGTGATCTCCCAAACATTGTCCGACGGCAGAGCTAAGTCATGCTTGTCGTGATTGTGCGGCGCACCTGACATGGGTTCGAATCCGTCGAAGATCAAGTTTCCGCGGATGTCGGCAGTATAGTTCATGCTTCCAAACCTGACCAGATGGCCAGGGGCGTAGCTCTCGACCTGCTCCAGATGGCCAAGCGAGTTGGCCCATAGTACGAAGCCGCTGAATACGAAGATCTGTCCAGGGAGAAAAACCTCACCCTGGATCGCATCATTGCCGATGATCGAAGGAGCCATCAAGCCTTTACATGACGGCACAGTGGAACTCCCAATGAAAGCACCAATGTCAATGTCAAAACCGGCAGATCTCGGGTAGGGGGTCCCGAACTATGCGTCTAAGGCAGATGGTAATAGGAGGCAGGGGACACAATGTTTACCCAGGTTCGGGCCCTCTCGATGGAGGTAATGTTGGGGAATGTAGTAATTTCAAAAAAATTCCTACGCACACGCAAGATCATGGTGATGCATAGCAATGAGAGGGGAGAGTGTTGTCTACGTACCCTCGTAGACCGGCAACGGAAGCGTTGACACAACATAGAGGAAGTAGTCGTACGTCTTCCCGATCCGACCGATCCAAGCACCGAACGTACGGCACCTCCGAGTTTTGCACACGTTCAACTCGGTGACGTCCCTCGAGCTCCGATCCAGCGGAGCATTGAGGGAGAGTTTTGTCAGCACGGCGGTGCGATGACGGTGATGATGTTCTACCGACGCAGGGCTTCACCTAAGCACCGCTACGATATGACCAAGGTGGAATATGGTGGAAGGGGGCACCGCACACGGCTAAGGAACGATCACGAAGATCAAATTGTGTGTCATGGGGTGCCCCCTTGCCCCCGTATATAATGGAGGGAGAGGGGGAGGTGCGGACGGCCCTAGGGGTGCGCCTGGAGGAGTCCTACTCCCACCGGGAGTAGGACTCCCCCCTCTTGCCTTGTTGGAGAAGGAAAGGGGAAGGGGGAAAGAGGAAAGGGGGGCGCCCCCCCTTCCTTGTCCTATTCAGACTAGGGGGGAGGGGACGCGCGGCCTGCCCTGGCCGGCCCTCCTCTTCTCCCTTAGGGCCCATGCAGGCCCATTAACCCCCCGGGGGGGTTCCGGTAACCCCCCGGTGCTCCGGGAAAATCCTGATTTCACCCGGAACGTTTCCGATATCCAAATATAGGCTTCCAATATATCAATCTTTATGTCTCGACCATTTCTAGACTCCTCGCCATGTCCGTGATCATATCTGGGACTCCGAACAACCTTCGGTACATCAAAACACAAAAACCCTAATTACGATCGTCACCGAACTTTAAGCGTGCGGACCCTACGGGTTCGAGAATTATGTAGACATGACCAAGACATGTCTCCGGTCAATAACCAATAGAGGAACCTAGATGCTCATATTGGCTCCTACATATTCTACGAAGATCTTTATCGGTCAAACCGCATAACAACATATGTTGTTCCCTTTGTCATCGGTATGTTACTTGCCCGAGATTCGATCGTCGGTATTCCAATACCTAGTTCAATCTCGTTACCGGCAAGTCTCTTTACTTGTTCCGTAATACATCATCCCGCAACTAACTTGCAAGGCTTGAGTGATGTGTATTACCGAGAGGGCCCAGAGATACCTCTCCGACAATCGGAGTGACAAATCCTAATCTCAAAATACGCCAACCCAACAAATACCTTCGGAGACACATGTAGAGCACCTTTATAATCACCCAGTTACGTTGTGACGTTTGGTAGCACACAAAGTGTTCCTCCGGTAAACGGGAGTTGCATAATCTCATAGTCATAGGAACATGTATAAGTTATGAAGAAAGCAATAGCAACAAACTAAACGATCAAGTGCTAAGCTAATGGAATGGGTCAAGTCAATCACATCATTCTCCTAATGATGTGATCCCGTTAATCAAATGACAACTCATGTCTATGGTTAGGAAACATAACCACCTTCAATCAACGAGCTAGTCAAGTAGAGGCATACTAGTGACAGTCTGTTTGTCTATGTATTCACACATGTATTATGTTTCCGGTTAATACAATTCTAGCATGAATAATAAACATTTATCATGATATAAGGAAATAAATAATAACTTTATTGTTGCCTCTAGGGCATATTTCCTTCCGTCTCCCACTTGCACTAGAGTCAATAATCTAGATTACATAGTAATGATTCTAACACCCCATGGAGCCTTGGTGTTGATCATGTTTTGCTCGTGGAAGAGGCTTAGTCAGCAGGTCTGCAACATTCAGATCCGTATGTATCTTGCAAATTTCTATGTCTCCCACTTGGACTAAATCCCGAATGGAATTGAAGCGTCTCTTGATGTGCTTGGTTCTCTTGTGAAATCTGGATTCCTTCGCCAAGGCAATTGCACTAGTATTGTCACAAAAGATTTTCATTGGACCCGATGCACTAGGTATGACACCTAGATCGGATATGAACTCCTTCATCCAGACTCCTTCATTTGCTGCTTCCGAAGCAGCTATGTACTCCGCTTCACATGTAGATCCCGCCACGATGCTTTGTTTAGAACTGCACCAACTGACAGCTCCACCGTTCAATATAAACATGTATCCGGTTTGTGATTAAGAATCATCCGGATCAGTGTCAAAGCTTGCATCAACGTAACCATTTACGATGAGTTCTTTGTCACCTCCATATACGAGAAACATATCCTTAGTCCTTTTCAGGTACTTTAGGATGTTCTTGACCGCTGTCCAGTGATCCACTCCTGGATTACTTTGGTACCTCCCTGCTAGACTTATAGCAAGGCACACATCAGGTCTGGTACATAGCATTGCATACATGATAGAGCCTATGGCTGAAGCATAGGGAACATCTTTCATTTTCTCTCTATCTTCTGCGGTGGTCGGACATTGAGTCTTACTCAACTTCACACCTTGTAACACATGCAAGAACCCTTTCTTTGCTTGATCCATTTTGAACTTCTTCAAAATTTGTCAAGGTATGTGCTTTGTGAAAGTCCAATTAAGCATCTTGATCTATCTCTATAGATCTTAATGCCCAATATTTAAGTAGCTTCACTGAGGTCTTTCATTGAAAAACTTTTATTCCAGTATCCCTTTATGATATCCAGAAATTCTATATCATTTCCAATCAGTAATATGTCATCCACATATAAAATCAGAAATGCTACAGAGCTCCCACTAACTTTCTTGTAAATACAGGCTTCTCCATAAGTCTGTACAAAACCAAATGCTTTGATCACACTATCAAAGCGTTTATTCCAACTCCGAGAGGCTTGCACCAGTCCATAAATGGATCGCTGGAGCTTGCACACTTTGTTAGCTCCCTTTGGATCGACAAAACCTTCTGGTTGCATCATATACAACTCTTCTTCCAGAAATCCATTCAGGAATGCAGTTTTGACATCCATTTGCCAAATTTCATAATCATAAAATGCGGCAATTGCTAACATGATTCAGATAGACTTAAGCATCACTACGGGTGAGAAGGTCTCATCGTAGTCAATCCCTTGAACTTGTCGAAAACCTTTCGCAACAAGTCGAGCTTTGTAGACAGTAACATTACCATCAGCATCGGTCTTCTTCTTGAAGATCCATTTATTCTCAATTGCTTGTTGATCAACGGGCAAGTCAACCAAAGTCCACACTTTGTTCTCATACATGGATCCCATCTCAGATTTCATGGCTTCTAGCCATTTCGCGGAATCTGGGCTCACCATCGCTTCTTCATAGTTCGTAGGTTCATCATGATCTAGTAGCATGACTTCTAGAACAGGATTACCATACCACTCTGGTGCGGATCTTACTCTGGTTGATCTACGAGGTTCGGTAGTAACTTGATCTGAAGTTTCATGATCATTATCATTAGCTTCCTCACTAATTGGTATAGGAGTCATAGAAACCGGTTTCTGTGATGTACTACTTTCCAATAAGGGAGCAGGTATTGTTACCTCATCAAGTTCTACTTTCCTCCCACTTACTTCTTTCGAGAGAAACTCCTTCTCTAGAAAGGATCCATTCTTAGCAACGAATGTCTTGCCTTCGGATCTGTGATAGAAGGTGTACCCAACAGTCTCCTTTGGGTATCCTATGAAGACACATTTCTCCGATTTGGGTTCGAGCTTATCAGGTTGAAGCTTTTTCACATAAGCATCGCAGCCCCAAACTTTCAGAAATGACAACTTTGGTTTCTTGCCAAACCACAAATCCTAAGGCGTCGTCTCAACGGATTTCGATGGTGCCCTATTTAACGTGAATGTAGCCGTCTCTAAAGCATAACCCCAAACCAATAGCGGTAAATCAGTAAGAGACATCATAGATCGCACCATATGTAGTAAAGTACGATTACGACATTCGGACACACCATTACGTTGTGGTGTTCCGGGTGGCGTGAGTTGCGAAACTATTCCGCATTGTTTCAAATGTAGACCAAACTCGTAACTCAAATATTCTCCTCCACGATCAGATCGTAGAAACTTCATTTTCTTGTTACGATGATTTTCAACTTCACTCTGAAATTCTTTGAACTTTTCAAATTTTTCAGACTTATGCTTCATTAAGTAGATATACCCATATCTTCTTAAATCATCTGTGAAGGTGAGAAAATAACGATATCCACCACGAGCCTCAACATTCATCGGACCACATACATCTGTATGTATTATTTCCAACAAATCTGTTGCTCTCTCCATAGTACCGAAGAATGGCATTTTAGTCATCTTGCCCATGAGGCACGGTTCGCAAGTACCAAGTGATTCATAATCAAGTGATTCCAAAAGTCCATCAGTATGGAGTTTCTTCATGCTCTTTATACTGATATGACCTAAACGGCAGTGCCACAAATAGGTTGCACTATCATTATCAACTCTGCATCTTTTGGCTTCAACATTATGAATATGTGTATCACTACTATCGAGATTCATCAAAATAGACCACTCTTCAAGGGTGCATGACCATAAAAGATATTACTCATATAAATAGAACGACCATTATTCTCTGATTTAAATGAATAACCGTCTCGCATCAAACAAGATCCAGATATAATGTTCATGCTCAACGCTGGCACCAAATAACAATTATTTAGGTCTAATACTAATCCCGAAGGTAGATGTAGAGGTAGCGTGCCGACTATGACCACATCGACTTTGGAACCATTTCCCACACGCATCGTCACCTCGACCTTCGCCAGTGTTCGCTTAATTCATAGTCTCTGTTTCGAGTTGCAAATATTAGCAACAGAACCAGTATCAAATACCCAGGTGCTACTGCGAGCTCTAGTAAGGTACACATCAATAACATGTATATCACATATACCTTTGTTCACCTTGCCATCCTTCTTATCTGCCAAATACTTGGGGCAGTTCCGCTTCTAGTGTCCAGTCTGCTTGCAGTAGAAGCACTCAGTTTTAGGCTTAGGTCCAGATTTGGGTTTCTTCTCCTGAGCAGCAACTTGCTTGGTGTTCTTCTTGAAGTTCCCCTTCTTCTTCCCTTTGCCCTTTTTCTTGAAACTGGCGGTCTTGTTGACCATCAACACTTGATGCTCCTTCTTGATTTCTACCTCTGCAGCCTTTAGCATTGAGAAGAGCTCGGGAATCGTCGTATCCATCCCTTTCATATTATAGTTCATCATGAAGCTCTTGTAGCTTGGTGGCAGTGATTGAAGAGCTCTGTCAATGACACTATCAACAAGAATATTAACTCCCAGTTGAGTCAAGTGATTATGATACCCAGACATTTTGAGTATATGTTCACTGACAGAACTATTCTCTTCCATCTTGCAGCTATAGAACTTATTGGAGACTTCATATCTCTCAATCCGGGCATTTTCTTGAAATATTAACTTCAACTCCTGGAACTTCTCATATGCTCCATGACGTTCAAAACGTCGTTGAAGTCCCGATTCTAAGCCGTAAAGCATGGCACACTGAACTATTGAGTAGTCATTAGTTTTGCTCTGCCAGACGTTCATAACATCTGGTGTTGCTCCAGCAGTAGGCCTGGCACCCAGCGGTGCTTCCAGGACGTAATTCTTCTGTGCAGCAATGAGGATAATCCTCAAGTTACGGACCCAGTCCGTGTAATTGCTACCATCATCTTTCAACTTTGATTTCTCAAGGAACGCATTAAAATTCAACGGAACAACAGCACGGGCCATCTATCTACAATCAAACATAGACAAGCAAGATACTATCAGGTACTAAGTTCATGATAAATTTAAGTTCAATTAATCATGTTACTTAAGAACTCCCACTTAGAAAGACATCTCTCTAATCTTCTAAGTGATCACGTGATCCAAATCAACTAAACCATAACCGATCATCACGTGAAATGGAGTAGCTTTCAATGGTGAACATCAATATGTTGATCATATCTACTATATGATTCATGCTCGACCTTTCGGTCTCAGTGTTCTGAGGCCATATCTGCATATGCTAGGCTCGTCAAGTTTAACCTGAGTATTCTGCGTGTGCAAAACTGGCTTGCACCCGTTGTAGATGGACGTAGAGCTTATCACACCCGATCATCACGTGGTGTCTAGGCACGACGAACTTTGGCAACGGTGCATACTCAGGGAGAACACTTTTATCTTGAAATTTAGTGAGAGATCATCTTATAATGCTACTGTTAATCAAGGCAAGATAAGATGCATAAAAGATAAACATCACATGCAATCAGTATAAGTAATATGATATGGCCATCGTCATCTTGCACTTGTGATCTCCATCTCCGAAGTACCGTCATGATCACCATCGTCACCGGCGCGACACCTCGATCTCCATCGTAGCATCGTTGTCGTCTCGCCAATCTTATGCTTCCACGACTATCGCTACCGCTTAGTGATAAAGTAAAGCATTACATCGCATACAATAAAGCGACAACCATATGGCTCCTGCCAGTTGTCGATAACCCGGTTACAAAATATGATCATCTCATACAATAAAATTTAGCATCATGTCTTGACCATATCACATCACAACATGCCCTGCAAAAACAAGTTAGACGTCCTCTACTTTGTTGTTGCAAATTTTACGTGGCTGCTACGGGCTAAGCAAGAACCATTCTTACCTACGCATCAAAACCACAACGATAGTTTGTCAAGTTGGTGCTGTTTTAACCTTCGCAAGGACCGGGCGTAGCCACACTTGGTTCAACTAAAGTTGGAGAAACTGACACTCGCCAGCCACCTATGTGCAAAGCACGTCGGTAGAACCAGTCTCGCGTAAGCATACGCGTAATGTCGGTCCGGGCCGCTTCATGCAACAATACCGCCGAACCAAAGTATGACATGCTGGTAAGCAGTATGACTTATATTTCCCACAACTCACTTCTGTTGTACTCGTGCATAACATCAACGCATAAAACCTGGCTCGGATGCCACTGTTGGGGAACGTAGTAATTTCAAAAAAAATTCCTACGCACACGCAAGATCATGGTGATGCATAGGAATGAGAGGGGAGAGTGTTGTCTACGTACCCTCGTAGACCGGCAACGGAAGCGTTGTCACAACGTAGAGGAAGTAGTCGTACGCCTTCCCGATCCGACCAATCCAAGCACGGAACGTACGACACCTCCGAGTTCTGCACATGTTCAACTCGGTGACATCCCTCGAGCTCCGATCCAGCGGAGCGTTGAGGGAGTGTTTCGTCAGCACGACGGTGTGTTGACGATGATGATGTTCTACCGATGCAGGGCTTCGCCTAAGCACCGCTCCGATATGACCAAGGTGGAATATGGTGGAAGGGGGCACCGCACATGGCTAAGGAACAATCACGAAGATCAACTTGTGTGTCATGGGGTGCCCCCTTGCCCTCGTATATAAAGGAGGGAGAGGGGGAGGTGCGTCCGGCCCTAGGGGTGCGCCTGGAGGAGTCCTACTCCCACCGGGAGTAGGACTCCCCCCTCTTGCCTTGTTGGAGAAGGAAAGGGGAAGGGGGAAAGAGGAAAGGGGGGCGCCGCCCCCCCTTCCTTGTCCTATTCGGACAAGGGGGGAGGGGGCGCGCGGCCTGCCCTGGCCGGCCCTCCTCTTCTCCCTTAGGGCCCATGTAGGCCCATTAACCCCCGGGGGGGGGTCCGGTAACCCCCCGGTGCTCTGGTAAAATCCTGATTTCACCCGGAACATTTCCGATATCCAAATATAGGCTTCCAATATATCAATCTTTATGTCTCGACCATTTCGAGACTCCTCGTCATGTCCGTGATCATATCCGGGACTCCGAACAACCTTCGGTACATCAAAACATAAAAACCCTAATTACGATCGTCACCGAACTTTAAGCGTGCGGACCCTACAGGTTCGAGAACTATGTAGACATGACCGAGACACGTCTCCGGTCAATAACCAATAGCGGAACCTGGATGCTCATATTGGCTCCTACATATTCTACGAAGATCTTTATCGGTCAGACCGCATAACAACATACGTTGTTCCCTTTGTCTTCGGTATGTTACTTGCCCGAGATTCGATCGTCGGTATTCCAATACCTAGTTCAATCTCGTTACCGGCAAGTCTCTTTACTCGTTCTGTAATACATCATCCCGCAAATAACTTATTAGTTGCAATGCTTGCAAGGCTTGAGTGATGTGTATTACCGAGAGGGCCCAGAGATACCTCTCCGACAATCGGAGTGACAAATCCTAATCTCGAAATACGCCAACCCAACAAATACCTTCGGAGACACATGTAGAGCACCTTTATAATCACCCAGTTACATTGTGACGTTTGGTAGCACACAAAGTGTTCCTCCGGTAAACGGGAGTTGCATAATCTCATAGTCATAGGAACATGTATAAGTTATGAAGAAAGCAATAGCAACAAACTAAACGATCAAGTGCTAAGCTAACGGAATGGGTCAAGTCATTCACATCATTCTCCTAATGATGTGATCCCATTAATCAAATGACAACTCATGTCTATGATTAGGAAACATAACCATCTTCAATCAACGAGCTAGTCAAGTACAGGCATACTAGTGACACTCTGTTTGTCTATGTAATCACACATGTATTATGTTTCCGGTTAATACAATTCTAGCATGAATAATAAACATTTATCATGATATAAGGAAATAAATAATAACTTTATTGTTGCCTCTAGGGCATATTTCCTTCAGGTAATACCCTACTTCCTGCTTGATTGATCTTGATGATATGAGTATTACAAGGGTTGATCTACCATGAGATCGTAGAGGCTAAACCCTGGAAGCTAGCCTATGATTATGATTGTTGTTGTCCTACAGACTAAACCCTCCGGTTTATATAGACATCGGAGGGTGCTAGGGTTACACTGAGTCGGTTACAAGGGAGGAGATCTACATATCCAAATTGCCAAGCTTGACTTCCACGCAAAGGAGAGTCCCACCCGGACACGGGACGAAGTCTTAAATCTTGTATCTTCATAGTCCAACAGTCCAGCCAAAGTATATAGTCCGGCTGTCCGAGGACCCCCTAATCCAGGACTCCCTCAACACTCGAGGGAGCACACCGCATCTCTTTCTTCACATGGGACCGTGATGATCCCGCCGCTTCCCGACATCTTGAGGACATTGTAGCCGTGATGGGTCACCACCATGAACTTGGCCAGGGTTGGATACCCGAGGATGGCATTGTACGGCAGATGGATGTGCACGACATCGAAGTCGATGAGCTCGGTGCGGTAGTTCTTGCGTTCCTCGAAGTTGACAGGGTGGCGGACCTGCCCTATCGGTGTGGTGGAACCATCGGTCACTCCTGAGAAAGGCTTGGTAGGCTAAAGCTGGTCATATGGCACTTGGAGGCTGTCGAACGTGTTGACGGACAGGACGTTGAGCCTTGCACCGCCGTCGATGAGGGTCTTGGTAACTTGCACGTTGCTGATGACTGGGAGGAAAAGCATCGGGTGGGCGCCAGTGGTAGCTGCGCACTTGAGCTGATCTGCCGAGTTGAACGTGATGGGGCACTGGGACCATCTGAGCGGGCGTGTGGCTTCGAGCTTGGGGAGGACTGCATTCACTTCATGAGCAAACTACTTAAAGATATGCTACGAGGCTGGGGCCTGGGCTCTGCCCAAGATGCAGGCGATAGCACACGGTTCCTGGAAGCCCCCAGCCCCCTCGTCTTGATGGTGTTTGTCATTCCTTCTTGGCGGTGGCGGCAGTGGAAGGAGTCCGGTGTTGCCTTGAGGACGATCCTCACAAGGCTGATCCCTCCAAGCACCCTCGCGAGGCTGATCCTGCCAGTGGTCCTCACGAGGCCGGTCGCGCCACTCCTGGCGCGGGCCACGGTCATCCCAGCGTCCGCCACCATGTCCTCCTTCTCGGCCGTAGCCCCGGTCGCCGCGCTCGGGGCATCGACCGAAGCGTCCTTCGCGAATGGCTCTGAGCTCTTGACAGTCGCTGGTGTTGTGGGTATTCAGGTTCTGGAAGGCGCAGAATGGATGGCTGCTCTTGGATGACTCTGGTTGGTCTTTGCCATGCTTGGTGTCTGGTTCCGCTACGAGCACGGCTGCTCCCTTGTGCTTCACGTCCTTGGCCTTGGCTTTCTTCTCCTCCGGGTCTATGGCTGGGAGCTCGAGGAGGGAGAGGCGCCCCTCCTCAGCTCTTGCGCACTTGGTCGCCAGGTTGAACAACTCCAGGGACGTGCATAGTTCCTCGTGGATAGCGAGCTCTTCCTTCATCTTGACGTCGCGGACGCCATCAGAGAACGTAGAGATGATGGCCTCGTCCGTCACCTTGGTGATCTTGAGGCGGACGTTGTTGAAGCGCTGGATGTGCTTCTGGAGGGTCTCTCCCGGTTGCTGCCTGACGCGGCGTAGGTCACCCGCAACCGGCGGGCGGTCGCGAGTGCCCTGGAAGTTGGTGAAGAACCGGTTGCGCAACTCGTCCCAGGAGGAGATCGAGCCCGGTGCCTGGTTCAGGAGGCACGAGCGGGCGCCATCCTTGAGAGAAATGGGAAACCAGTTCGCCATAACTTTCTCATCGCCATTGGCTGCTTCGATGCTCAGCTCGTAGAGCTGCAAGAACTCCGCAGGGTCGGGTGTGCCGTCGTAAAGAGGAGACAGATCCGGCTTGAACTTGCCCGGCCTGGCGATGCTACGCAGCTCGGGGGTGAAAGCACGGCAGCCGGCTGTGTTCACCGGGGCCCGCCTTGGGGGTGGAACTTGGTCTTGATGGGGTATGTGCCGTACCGCTACAGGTGGCGTGCGGTCTTGCTGTCGCAGCCGGTCCTGGCGCGGTGGAGCGGCGGAGCGTTTTCTTGCGGTCGAGGGACTTCTTGACAGCTTCTTTCTTCACGCGGGGGCGCAGGACGCGGCGGGTCGCGTCGTGGAGCCACGCGCCTTGGCGCCAGGGTGCCGTCTTGGGGCAGAGGTGGTGGAGGCGCTCCGTGAGCTACGTCGCCCGTAGCTGGCGGAGGGCGAGGCAGAGAGAGGGACGGCACAGGGGAGCCCCCTGCGGCACGGACAAGCTAGGCGATGAGGTCGAGCCAGTCCTCGTAGAGGTCGTTGACCGGTCGGTAGCGCAGGAGCTCATGCGCCATGAGGAGCGTGGCCCATGCATCCATAGGAGGGCGACGTGCATGGGAAGAAGAACCGGCTGGGGTCAGCGATGGAGTGGAGGTGCGGCCGTCCCGCCGCACCGAGGGGTGCAGCGAGGATGCTTGCTTCTCGTGCCCCGTCGGGCCGGTGGCGGCGTTGGCGGCAGCGACTGGGAACGATGAGGTTGCCCGCCGATGGGAGCCGTCTGAGCGATGCAGGTGGCGAGGGCAGCCCGGCGCTCAGCACGAGCGCGGCGCACGTCTGCCATGGAGACGACGGAGCATCGGGGTGCAAAGCGACGGAAGGAAGCTTCGGCGCACCCCTACCTAGATCGCCAAATGTTGGATCAGGGTTTCTGGCAAAACCCTCGAGGTTCGAATACTGGGGTGCGCGCGAAGGTTTTCTCCCTATCGATCCACACCCTATCTCTCTAAGATCTCGCGGACAAACTCGACGAACTTGCAAGACAAAGACACAAGATTTATATTGGTTCGGGCCACTGTTGTGCTGTAATACCCTACTCTAGTGTGGTGGTGGTTGATTGCCTCTTGGGCTGATGATGAACAGTACAAGGGGAAGAACAACTTCCTGAGGTTAAGGTGTTCTTGTGCTTGGCGAACTTGTGTGGGTGAGATGCCTCTGAATGAGTTCTCCTTCTCTTTCTCTCATTTTATTGTCCCCCCTATTGTGGTGGCTAATTCTAGTTATATAGGCCCTGGTCCTCTCCCCAAATATTTAGCGGGAAGGGAGCCAGCAACGGCCAATTTGAAAGGGGACAGCTAGTACAGCTTATCCTGACAAAAGTAGTCTTCTCCTGCAAAAGGCTCTGGTGCTGACGCCGTCTTGGGCTCTATGGTGACCTCCGTCTTGCCGTCCTGCTGGTCTTGGTCTCGTTGCACCGATATGGAAACCTTTCTTTGATGCCTCGGTACTCCGCGCCTGCGCTTGCCCCCTTGGCACCAAAGAGGAAGCAAGGACACTGCGCGCTGGCGCCCGCCTGGTCTCGATCGTCATGGCTCACGTCATGAGGACCTCGCGAGGTTTCCCTTGCCTTGATCTCTCCTCCCCTCGTGAGCCTGCCTGGCGAGACCGCTCCTGAGGAGGTATTGCGTCGCCTGCCTTGCGAGGCTTGACCCCTCGCGAGGGTCTTGAATACCTCATCGATGTAGATGGGCCGTACAGACCTGCTAGCCCAGCCATGCCGTGGGCCGCAGGCAGGCAATTCCGGGGACCCTCGTTCCCAGAACGGTGACACAAACGAGTAGCAAGGATGGAGGATTTGTGATATTCGAGATATCAGAAACAGTTTTATAGGGACAATTATATGCACCAAGGCTCCCTATCCCTGACAGTTGCTTGGTCGTGTGGGAAGGACCCCCCTATCACACACACACTTGGCGATGGTTCAAAATGCCGTCACGGAAAGGGGTTAAAACCTGTTTGTATAGCACCTCGTCATAGCAGTGATCGTGTTAAAGCAGAATGGCCCGTAAGGGGTGATGAATGCGGTTGCAGCTTGGTCGAACTCCTTCATCTTTATCTGGTGGTATCCAGAGTATGCATTGAGGAAGCATATTGAGTCGTGTCCCGCGATGGCATCGCCAATCTGACCTATGTGGTTTTACTATTTTACTATTTCACCAGCCGGTTTAAATGATGTGGATTTTGACCTTTTACTAAGGACCACGTCATCCTGTTAACTGTAGTGCGAAGCGTTGTTAATTCTACGGCTATGAGAGCCTCAGACAGTGCCTCAACAGCGAGCCATGTTGTTTTGTTTTTAGCTTGGAGGGCTTTATTCGAATCGCTGGCGAGCGAGATCACACCGTTGGGCCTTGGCATTTTGAGTTTCATGTACCTGTAATGTGGTATAGCCTGGAACCTCAAGAATGCCTCACGTTCCAATAGGGCGTGGTATCCACTGTGGAAGGGCACAATGTGGAATAATAGGGATTCGGATCTATAGTTGTCGGGGGTACTGAACACTACGTCCAAGGTTATGCATCCAGAACTACGCGCCTCCCTCCCGGGGATAACTCCTTGTAATCCGGTGTGACTGTTCTCGATGCGGAATCTGTCGAACTGCATTTTATCAAGCGTGTCCTTGTAAATGAGGTTCAAGTCGCTGCCCCTGTCCATCCGCACTTTAGTTAGTTTGAAGCCATCGATTATGGGGTCAATGACTAGTGCGGCAGGTGCGTGGGTGGGGTGGGACCTTGGCTCGTCCTTCTAACCAAAGGTGATAGGTGTATCCACCCATGGCTGTGCAGCCGTCACCTGGTAGACCTGGCCGAGCTCTCAAAGGGCTCTTTTCCATTGATTATTTGAGAAGAACGTCTCGTAGACTGTCAGAATATTGTTGTCATGAGGTGGCATTGATGATCATCTATGAGGTGGTGTGAGACCCAGGATATTCTCGCCAATTTTGGCCACTTGTCTCACTACCCAACAAGCTCGAGGCATATGGGTCGGATTTGCGTTAAGTGTATGGGGCATGGTTTATCCAACAACTCATCCAGGACCGTTGTGGATCTGTTTATCTTTTCAGTGGGTTCGTCCTCAAGTGATCGCCGTGTGTATGCTCGTTTTGCTTGGGTTTTTTCTGGGTTGTGCGGTAGGCACTGACTCCATGCACATTTATTGTAACTTCCAGGCATTCTCCATGACACAATATTTGCATACCATGTCCGATAATTCGGTGAAGATTTGTACGTGGCGGCGGACGAGGGCTGAAGGAAATATGCCCTACAGGCACTAATAAAGTTATTATTCATATTTCCTTATATCATGATAAATGTTTATTATTCATGCTAGAATTGTATTAACCAGAAACTTGATACATGTGTGGATAGATAGACAAAACAGAGTGTCCCTAGTAAGCATCTACTAGACTAGCTCGTTAATCAAAGATGGTTAAGTTTCCTAACCATAGACATGTGTTTTCATTTTATCAACGGGGTCACATCATTAGAGAATGATGTGATGGACAATACACATCCATTAGCTTAGCATAATGATCGTTTTGTTTTATTGCTATTGCTTTCTTCATGACTTATACATATTCCTCTGACTATGAGATTATGCAACTCCCGAATACCGGAGGAACACTTTGTGTGCTATCAAACGTCACAATGTAACTGGGTGATTATAAATATGCTCTACACGTGTCTCTGATCGTGTTTGTTCAGTTGGCATAGATCGAGATTAGGATTTGTCACTCCGTGTATCGGAGAGGTATCTATGAGCCCTCTTGGTAATGCACATCACTTTAAGCTTTGCAAGCAATGTGAATAATGAGTTAGTTATGGGATGATGCATTACAGAATGAGTAAAGAGACTTGCCAGTAACGAGATTGAACTAGGTATGAGGATACCGACGATCGAATCTCGGGCAAGTAACATACCGATGACAAAGGGAATAACGTAGGTTGTTATGCGGTTTGACCGATAAAGATCTTTGTAGAATATGTAGGAACCAATATGAGCATCTAGGTTCCGCTATAGGTTATTGACCGGAGAGGTGTCTCAGTCATGTCTACATAGTTCTCGAACCCGTAGGGTCCGGACGCTTAACGTTGACGATTTTGTATTATATGAGTTATGTGTTTTGATGACCGAGTGTTGTTCGGAGTCCCGGGTGAGATCACGGACATGACGAGGAGTCTCGAAATGGTCGAGACATAAAGAATGATATATTGGACAATGTTATTCGGACACCGGAAGAGTTCCGAGAGGTACCGGGTAAAAACGGAGTGCCGGAGGGGTTACCGGAACCCCCCGGGGAAGTAATGGGTCAACATGGGCCTCAGGGGACAGAGAGGGAAGGCCAAGAGGAGGTGGCGCCCCCCATGGGGAGTCCAAATAGGACTATGGGAGGGGACGCGGCCCCCCTTTCCCTCTCCCTCTCCCTCTCACTTCCTTCTTCATCCTTCCACCAAGTGGGATCCTACTAGGACTTGTAGTCCTAGTAGGACTCCTCTCTCCTGGCGCGCCCTACAGGGGCCGGCCAGCCTCCCCCTCTCCTCCTTTATATACAGAGGCAGGGGCACCCTAGAACACACAAGGTCAATTGTCTTAGCCGTGTGTCGTGCCCCCCTCCACAGATTACACCTCAGATCATATTGTCGTAGTGCTTAGGCGAAGCCCTGCGCGAGTCACATCATCAACACTATCATCACGCCATCATGCTGACGTAATTCATCTACATCCCTGAGCCTCTGCTGGATCAGGAGCTCGAGGGACGTCATCGCGCTGAACGTGTGCAGAACTCGGAGGTGCCGTGCGTTCGGTACTTGATCGGTTGGATCGTGATTGGATCGCAAAGAGTATGACTACATCAACTGCGTTGACATAAAGCTTCCGCTTTCGGTCTATGAGGGTACATGGACACACTCTCCCGTCTTGTTGCTATGCATCTCGTAGATAGATCTTGCGTGATCGTAGGTAAAAAATTTCAAATACTGCAATCCCCAACAGTGGTATCAGAGCCAGGTCTATGCGTAGATGTTATATGAATGAGTAGAACACAATGAGTTGTGGGCGATAATAGTCATACTGCTTACTGATACGTCTCCAACATATCTGTAACTTTTGATTGCTCCATGCTATATTATCTACTGTTTTGGGCATTGTTGGGATCTATTATCCACTTTTATATTATTTTTGGGACTAACCTATTAACCGGAGGCCCAGCCCAGAATTGCAGTTTTTTGCCTGTTTTAGGGTTTCAAAGAAAAGGAATATCAAACGGAGTCCAAACGGAATGAAACCTTCGGGAACGTGATTTTCTCAACAAACAAGACCCGGGAGACTTGGACCCTACGTCAAGACACAAAAGAGGAGGCCACGAGGTAGGGGGCGCGCCTACCCCCCCCCCCCACCCCCAAGGCGCGCCCTCCACCCTCGTGGGCCCCCTGTTGCTCTACCGACGTACTCCTTCCTCCTATATATACCTACGTACCCACAAACATTCACATACGGAGCCAAAAACCTAATTCCACCGCCGCAACTTTCTGTATCCACGAGATCCCATCTTGGGGCCTGTTCCGGAGCTCCGCCGGAGGGGGCATCAATCACGGAGGGCTTCTACATCAACACCATAGCCTCTCCGATGAAGTGTGAGTAGTTTACCTCAGACCTACGGGTCCATAGTTATTAGCTAGATGGCTTCTTCTCTCTTTTTGGATCTCAATACAATGTTCTCCCCCTCACTCGATGTAATCTTCTTTTTGCGGTGTGTTTGTTGAGACCGACGAATTGTGGGTTTATGATCAAGTCTATCTATGAATAATATTTGAATCTTCTCTGAATTCTTTTATGTATGATTGGTTATCTTTGCAAGTCTCTTTGAATTATCAGTTTGGTTTGGCCTACTAGATTGATGTTTCTTGCAATGGGAGAAGTGCTTAGCTTTGGGTTCAATCTTGCGGTGTCCTTTCCCAGTGACAGTAGGGGCAGCAAGGCACGTATTGTATTGTTGCCATCGAGGATAACAAGATGGGGTTTTCATCATATTGCATGAGTCTATCCATCTACATCATGTCATCTTTCTTAAGGCATTACTCTATTTTTAACTTAATACTCTAGATGCATGCTGGATAGCGGTCGATGAGTGGAGTAATAGTAGTAGATGCAGGCAGGAGTCAGTCTAGTTGTCTCGGACGGGATGCCTATATACATGATCATACCTAGATATTCTCATAACTATGCTAAATTCTGTCAATTGCTCAACAGTAATTTGTTCACCCACCGTAGAATACTTATGCTCTCGAGAGAAGCCACTAGTGAAACCTATGGCCCCCGGGTCTATCTTTATCATATTAATCTCCTACTACTTAGTTATTTCCTTTGCTCTTTACTTTGCCTTTATTTTACTTTGCATCTTTATCACAAAAATACCAAAAATATTATCTTATCATATCTATCAGATCTCACTCTCGTAAGTGGCCGTGTAGGGATTGACAACCCCTATTCGCGTTGGTTGCGAGGATTTATTTGTTTTGTGCAGGTACGAGGGACTTGCGCATAGCCTCCTACTAGATTGATACATTGGTTCTCAAAAACTAAGGGAAATACTTACGCTACTTTGCTACATCATCCCTTCCTCTTTGGGGAAAACCAACGCGGTGCTCAAGAGGTAGCACTTACCACCAACCTCTTACTTTGATTCGGCGGTATTGTTGGATGAAGTGGCCCAGACCGACACTACATGACCGCGTTCGTGAGACTGGTTCTACCGACGTGCTTCGCACACATGTGGCTGGCGGGTGTCTGTTTCTCCAACTTTAGTTGAATCGAGTTTGACTACGACCGGTCCTTGTTGATGGTTAAAACAGCACACTTGACGAAAAATCATTGTGGTTTTGATGCGTAGGTAAGAACTGTTCTTGCTAGAAGCCTGTAGCAGCCAGATAAAACATGCAACAACAAAGTAGAGGACATCTAACTTGTTTTTGCAAGGCATGTTGTGATGTGATATGGTCAAGACATGATAAGATATAAATTATTGTATGAGATGATCATGTTTTGTAAAAGTTATCAGCAACTGGCAGGAGCGTTATGGTTGTCGCTTTATTGTATGAAATGCAATCGCCATATAATTGCTTTACTTTATCACTAAGAGGTAGCGATAGTCGTAGAAGCAATATTTGGCGAGACGACAATGATGCAACGATGGAGATCAAGGTGTCAAGCCGGTGATGATGGAGATCATGACGGTGCTTTGGAGATGGAGATCAAAGGCACAAGATGATGGTGGCCATATCATGTCACATATTTTGATTGCATGTGATGTTATCCTTTATGCATCTTATTTTTCTTAGTACGGCGGTAGCATTATAAGATGATCCCTCACTAAATTTCAAGGTATAAGTGTTCTCCCTGAGTATGCACCATTGCTACAGTTCATCGTGCCGAGACACCACGTGATAATCGGGTGTGATAAGCTCTACGTTCACATACAACGGGTGCAAGACAGTTGTGCACATGCAGAATACTCGGGTTAAACTTGACGAGCCTAGCATATGCAGATATGGCCTCAGAACACTGAGGCGAAAGGTCGGACGTGAATCATATAGTAGATATGATCAAAATAGTGATGTTCACCATTGAAAACTACTCCATCTCACGTGATGATCGGACATGGTTTAGTTGATATGGATCACGTGATCATTTAGATGACTAGAGGGATGTCTATCTAAGTGAGAGTTCTTAAGTAATATGATTAACTGAACTTTAATTTATCATGAACTTAGTTGTGATAGTATTTGCATATCTGTGTTGTAGATCAATAGCTCGCGTATATCTCCCTTGTTTAATTTTTTATATGTTCCTAGAGAAAACTAAGTTGAAAGATGTTAGTAGCAATGATGCGGACTGGTTCCGTGATCTGAGGGTTATCCCCACTGCTGCACAGAAGTATTATGTCCTTGATGCACCACTAGGTGACAGACCCAATGTAGGAGCAAATGCAGATGTTATGAACATTTGACAAAGCTCGATAAGATGACTACTTGATAGTTTAGTGCACCATGCTTTCGGCTTAGAACCGGGACTTCAAAAATATTTTGAACGCCATGGAACATATGAGATGTTCCAAGAGCTGAAAATGATATTTCAAACTCATGTCTGTGTTAAGAGGTATGAGACATCTGACAAGTACTTTGCCTACAAGATGGGGGAGAATAGCTCAGCTAGTTAGCATGTGCTCAGAATGTCCAGGTACTACAATTTCTTGAATCAAGTGGGAGTTAATCTTCTAGATAAGATAGTGATTGACAAAGTTCTCTAGTCACTATCACCAAGTTACTAGAACTTAGTGATGAACTATAATATGCAAGGGATAGGAAAACGATTCCCGAGCTCTTCACGATGCTAAAATCGGTGAAATTAGAAATCAAGAGAGAGCATCAAGTGTTGATGGTTGACAAGACCACTAGTTTCAAGTAAAAGGAAAAGGAAAGGAAAGGGAACTTCAGAAAGAACAGCAAGCAAGTTGCTGCTCAAGGGAAGAAGCCGAAGTCTGGACCTAAGCCTGAAACTGGGTCCTTTTACTGCAAAGGAAATGGTCACTAGAAGCGGAAATGCCCTAAATACTTGGTGGATAAGAAGGATGGCAAAGTGAACAAAGGTATATAAGATATACACGTAATTGATGTGTACTTTACTTGTGTTCATAGTAGCCCCTGAGTATTTTATACCGGTTCAGTTGCTAAGATTAGTAACTCAAAATAGGAGTTACAAAATGAACAGAGACTAGTTGAGGGCGAGGTGACAATGTGTGTTGGAAGTGATTCCAAGGTTGATAAGATCACCCTCTCATACTCCCTCCACCTTCGGGATCAGTATTGGACCTAAATAAATGCTATTTGGTGTTTGCGCTGAGCATGAATATGATTGGATCATGTTTATTGCGATATAGTTATTCAATTAAGTCAGAGAATAATTCTTATTCTGCTTACAGGAATAAAACCTTCAGTGGTCATACACCCAAGGTGAATGTGAAAGTGCACTATCCCTGGGTGGTTTTGATAATTATTAACAACATATAGCTCACTGAACTAATACTATTTCAAGATGATCATTTCAGAAAGTTCAATGATTGGCATGGCATGGATTAAGAATGTGGACCCCTCAAAATTCTAAGGACACATATTGGCTCAAGCTCAAGACTCTACCTTTTTTCATTTTAGTGATCCAAGATCACATTGAGTCCATAGGAAAAGCCAATACTATTAAAAGGGGATGAGGTGTTGCTTAATGGCTTACATGCTCAAAAAGCTTAGGGATATCTGCAAAAACCCTCAACCACCTTCTCATACCCACATATGTCCCAAACCAAAAGTCAAACACGGCCCCACCGAAATGTTCTATCCGGCGCCACCGAGTTCACTTGACATAGCCACTGCCAGAAACCCTAGTCATATCGGTCGTACCGATAGGGATCTCGGTTTCACCGAGATGGGATTGCAAACTCTCTGTTTCCCTTCGTAACATTTTGGTTCAACCGAGATGAGCGATTGGTCCCACCGAGTTCGCAATGCAAACTCTCTGTTTCCCTTTCATAACGTTTCGGTCTCACCGACATGAGCGATTCGGTCCCACCGAGTTTGCCTGACCAACTCTCTGGTTAGCTTATTACCAAAATCGGACCCATCGAGTTTGTGTAATTGGTCTCATCGAGATTACGTTATGCCCTAACCCTAATCAAATCGGTCCCACCAAGTTGACATGTCGGTCCCACCGGAAAGCCTAATATTCACATTTTGAACTGAATTGGTCCCATCGAGTTTTCTAATTCGGTCCTACCGAGTTTGGTAAATTGTGTGTAATGGTTAGATTTTGTGTGGAGGCTATAAATACCCCTCCACCCACTCTTCACTCATGGAGAGAGCCATCGAAACATGCCAACACTTCCAACATTCATTTTCTAAGAGAGAACCACCTACCCATGTGTCGAGACCAAGATATTCCATTCCAACCATATTAATCTTGATCTCTAACCATCCTCAAGTAGCTTTCCACTCAAATCATCTTTCCACCAAATCCAAATCAGTGAGAGAGAGTTGAGTGTTGGGGAGACTCTCATTTGAAGCACAAGAGCAAGGAGTTCATCATCAACACACCATTTATTACCTTTTGGAGAGTGGTGTCTCCTAGATTGTTTAGGTGTCACTTGGGAGCCTACATCAAGATTGTGGAGTTGAACCAAGGAGTTTGTACGGGCAAGGAGATCGCCTACTTCGTGAAGATCTACCTTAGTGAGGCAAGTCCTTCCTGGGTGATGGCCATGGTGGGATAGACAAGGTTGCTTCTTTGTGGACCCTTCATGGATGGAGCCCTCCGTGGACTCGCGCAACCCTTACCCTCCATGGGTTGAAGTCTCCATCAACATGGATGTACGATAGCACCACCTATCGGAACCACGCCAAAAATCTCTGTGTCTACATTGCGTGTGCTCCCTCCAAACTCCTCCCTTTACCTTCATGTGCAATGTTTTACATTCCGCTGCTATACTCTTAGACTTGCATGTGTAGGTTGATTGCTTGACTTGTGCTAAGTTGTTAAAATCTGCCAATACTTAAAATTGGGAAAAGGCCAGATTTTTATTTGGTCAAGTAGTCTAATCACCCCCCCTCTAGACATACTTTCGATCCTACAAGTGGTATCAGAGCTTTGGTCTCCATTTGCCTTGATTTCCACATCATTTTGTGATCATAGCCTTGGTTTCACAACTTAGGAGAGTATGGCATCTATCGAGGGAAATTGCCACCGTAGAGGTCCTTACTTTGATGGTACTAATTTTTAGAGTTGGAAGCATAAGATGAAAATGCATATTCTTGGACATAACCCCGATGTTTGGGATATTGTGTGTCTTGGCTTGCAAGGTGAATTCTTTGATGGGAGAGAACCAAACCGTGAAGCTACCATGGAAGAGTTGACAAGGCTGCAATACAATGCTCAAGCTTGCGATATCCTCTTCAACGGATTGTGCCCTGAAAAATTCAACAAAATCAGCCGTCTTGAGAATGCAAAGGAAATTTGGGATACTTTGATTGATATGCACGAAGGTACCGACTCTATCAAGGAATCCAAATTGGATGTGCTTCAAAGTCAACTTGACAAGTTCAAAATGAAGGATGGTGAAAGTGTCGCTGAAATGTACTCTAGGCTTGCTCTCATCACAAATGAGATTGCCGGCTTAGGAAGTGAAGAGATGACCGATAGATTCATCATCAAGAAGATCCTAAGAGCCTTGGATGGAAAATATGATACCATGTGTACATTGTTTCAAATGATGCCCAATTACAAAGATCTCAAGCCAACGGAAGTCATTGGGAGAATTTTTGCTCATGAGATGTCACTCAAGGATAAGGAAGAGCTTCACAACAAGTCAAGTGGTGCTTACAAAGCATCATGTGATGCTCCTACATCATCAAGTGAGAAACAAGCCTTCAATGAAGAATTGAGACTAATAGTGAAGAACTTCATTAAGTTCTACAAGAGTAGAAGTAAGGAATGAAGTTCCAAGTCAAGGTCCTACAATGACAAAAGATCTTCGAGTCGTGAACGTAATTGCTACAATTGTGGAAGACCCGGACACTACTCCAATGAGTGTACGACTCCCTACAAAAGAATAGAAGATTCACCCAAAAGGTAAAGTAGAAGAGAAGAATCACCACCAAGAGAGAGAAGGAGTAGAGATGACCATTATGAACGAAGAACATCATAGAGAAGCGAGGATTCAGAAAGGAAGGACAAATCATCAAGGAGATACACAAAACGAAGACATCAACGTCATGTTGGTGAATGGGTATCCGGCTCCGACTCCGACAATCACTCCGAGAGAAGTTAGCACTCCGACTCCGAATATACTCAAGATGAAGGTGTTGCCGGTCTAGCACTCGTGTCAACCAACTCCTACGACATATTTGACTCACCAAATGAAGGAATTGGAAGATGCTTCATGGCTAAAGGTCCAAAGGTATCACACCCTGAGTATGTTGATTTCAATAGTGATGAAGATGATTTGCTAGGTGATGATGATTCACTTATTGACAACTCTAGTGATGGAAACTATGATGAACTTGCTATTAATCATGCTAATCAAGATAAAATGAATGACGATGATAAGAAGGACATTGAGCGTCTAACTAAAGAACTAAACAGTCTTAAGTTATCTCATGAAACTACATTGGAAGATCATCAAGAACTTTTAAAGACTCATGAGAAGTTACGCTTTGTAAAGCTCAACCTTGAGCAAGAGCATGGGTTCTTAAAGGCAATCAATGATGATCTTCGCAAGAAAAGTTCTTCTTACATTGCCAAGCATTTACTATTGTATACTTACATGCCACAAGTTAAATCTAGCAATAAGAGTAAGAAAGATTCTTCTTCTAGTAGTAACAACAATCATGTTAAATACAATATTGTTGCTTCTAGTAGTTCTCTTGATTGCACTAATGATTCTATTATCCAAGTTACACTTGCGCAACAAAATAGCTTATTGAAGGGAATTATAGAGAAAGGTGTCTACAAGAGTCTTGCCGGAAGTAAGCAATTTGAAGAAATTGTATGCAAGCAAGGAAGGCACCGGAAGAATCAAGGTATTGGTTTTGAACAAAAGTTAAATGCCAATGCAGTTGAGTGGGAAGAAGATTAATACCCCAAGACGAAGTTTGTTCCTCAACAAGAGAAGTATGATCCTACTTCTTTCCAATGGACACAAGCTCAAGATGATCTTCCACTACAAGTCCAAAAGCAAAAAGGGAAGGACAAGCTTCAAGAGGAGATTGATGCATTTGAAGAAGCTCCTAAGGCCTTGGTCAAGTGGGTTCCCAAGACTACATCAAGTTCTACTTCATCAAGTACAACCAGAACTACAAGGATTCCCATCAAGATGACGTGGATCCCGAAGAAGAAGAACTAGAGAGTTCTTGAGGGTGACTCCGCCAACATAGTTCACTCATATCTTTTTGGCAAGGACAAGTGCAAACAACCTCCACATATTGCACTAGTTCAAGGAGTCACAAACCCTCTTGTTGGTAAGACAAGGGCAAGGTAACCTAATGCTTTCATGGACATCATCTTGTGTGTACATCACTCTATGTCTATGGATATCCTTGTTTGTTCCTTGCGGGACTAACCCGTATAGGTATTGAAAGTGCAACTCACTCCAATGGATTGCTCCAAATTATCTACATCAACATCGAGCATCCACATCTTCAACACCTACATGAAGTCATCATCGACAAAACCCAAGGTTAGTTCATCCCTCTTACGGGGGATATCACATATAGGGGGAGCTTTACTCTAATCAGTGGAGCTAAAGCAACTCTAAAGGTGTGAGCACAACAACGCTTTATGTAAAAGTGGTAACCCCACTTGTGCTTAAACGATGAGTATGACCTACGATCAAATGTTCTCATTTGACTCCTCAGTCAATATACTCATATATAGATGACCTAGTCATCGCCAATTGCTTGATAGATGCTAGAGTGTTTGTGCATGCTTGGCCACATATTTCATTTGCCATTTTAATTGTGTGAGCATGTTGATTTCATATTTTACTCATTCGAGGACATCCACTTGTCGTTTTGATTGTTTGGCGTTTTCTCTTTTGCCAAGTGGATGGACAAGAATGCCTAAGAACATCCTCTACCTATCTATGCTTTTCTCGTCTCAAACTCTATTCATGCTACATCACAAAGTTTGATCAAGTCAGATTCGAACCACTCTGTGTGAGGAGCACTCGGAGTTCCCGATTCGTCATAGGCTTAAACTCCCAAAACCTCTTTGTGCATTTCGATATGATCGAGTAATCCAGTTTGGTCACACCGAGTTGACCAAGTTGATCTAGGTTTTCCATCTCGGTGCAACCGATTTGAACTTTTTGGTCACATTGAGTTGCAGCAACAGCTTGCGATTCTGCATCTTGGTGCCATCGAGTTGTTCCACTCGGTCACACCGACAGGGTTGGGATATATATACCCACGGGTGAGAATTTGGAAATTTCTTCAAACCTCCTCATCCCGCGCATATCCTGCTCTGCCTCCTCAAGTCTCTGGATCGTCTCCTCGCCGCTGGTTTCCGTTGCCGTCAACAGAATTCTGCTTAGCCGTTTTCGCCGTAGCGAACTCCTGCCGAACTAGGGTATGGGTTTGATACTTTGTGCTATTTCCTTACTCTGATTCCTAGCACATTGCTTTGCCATGATCATTACCACAGATGAAAACAATCTATCCAGAGAAAACATCCTTTAGGTTAGGTTTTATTCGAAAATTTAGGGTTAGGTTTCCGCCAAACTCATCTCGGACTGACCGAGTTGTAGAAATCGGTCTCACCGATTTTGCTTAGGCCATTGCACATGCGTTTTCAGTGTGACCGAAAATTGCAAATCGGTGCGACCGAGTTCGACTCTCTGTGAAACCCTAGCAATCTCGCTGCCACCCAACTGTGACTCGGTCTGACCAAGTTCTCTAGTTTAGGTTCCAAAAGTTGCTTCAGAATCACTGAGTTTATCAAATCGGTAGTTCCGAAATGATTTCTGTGGAGAACTAAGACTAAGTTTTTGACTCATTTGTTTTGAAAAAACTCTGCACTTTGTGATGCTCATCTATTCTACCTCATCTATATCTATTCACAGGGTTTGCTGTCAGTTTTCTTGCCAAGATGTCTGACCAAAGTGATAGTCAAAATAGATCTGAAGAGCTAGTGCAATTGAGTGAGGGCACTAGTCCCTCAAGTACCTCAGATGATGGCAGCAGGAGCACTCCCAGTAATTTGCCAAAGGCAGCCACCAGTATCGGCATCCTCGGAACGGGGGTCCCCAGACTTGCCTGCCAGTGGCCCTGTACGGCCCATCTTCACCAGCAAACACTCAAGATCATCGCGAGGGTCCAAGCCTCGCGAGCCGGACGACGCGATACCTCCTCGGGGGAGGCCTCACCAGGCTGGCTCGCGAGGGGCGGAAAGATCAAGGCAAGGGACACCTTGCGAGGTTCCTGTAACGCAAGCCATGACAACAAAGGCCAGGCGGGCGCTAGCGCGCGCAGTGTCCTCGCTTCCTCTTTGGTGCTAAAGAGGCAAGCGCAGGCGCGGTGTCCCAAGGCGTCAAGAAAATATTTCCATATCGGCGCAACAAGACCAAGACCAGCAGGTCAATAGGATGGAGGTCACCATGGAGCCCAGGACGGCGTCATCACCAGAGCCTTTGGCAGGCGAAGACCATCTTTTGTCAGGATAGCTTGTACTAGTTGTCCTTCCTGCCTAATATTTGGGGAGAGGACCCAGGCCTCTATAAATAGGGCTGGCCACCACCGTAGCCGGGGATGGGCTCATAGAGAGACGAAAGGATCTCATCTTGGACCGGATCCACTCCACCAAGGCAAACACACAAGCTCACCAGGCACAAGAGCACCTCTCCTCAGGAGGCTGTTCTTTCCTTGTAACTATTCATCCTCAGCCCAAGAGGCAATCCAGCACACCACACTAGAGTAGGGTATTACACCACATCGGTGGCCCAAACCAGTATAAATCTTATGTCCCTTTGTTCCACGAGTTTGACGCGCTAAGCCTTGAAATTGTGGTGAGGGCGTGAGTTAGAGGGAGGAGAGATCTTTGTGCGCACCCTAGTGTTCGAACCTCAAGGGATTTGCCGAAACCCGAAATCTGACATTTGGCGCGCCAGGTAGGGGTGCGCTGAAGCTTTCCTTCCACTGATCCGCGTCCCAACGCTCCACCGCATCCATGTCGGACGAACATCGAGCCTGCGCCGAGCGTCGGGCTGCCCTCGCCGCCTGTGTCGCTCAAACAGCCCCTGTCGGTGGGCCTCCCCGTCGTTCTCCGTCTCCTGTTGCCAACGCCGCAACTAGCTTGGCAACAAACGAGCAGCAAGCGTCCTCACTGCACCTGAGGGAGTCCTGGATTAGGGGGTGTTCGGATAGCCGGACTATACCTTCAGCCGGACTCCTGGACTATGAAGATACAAGATTGAAGACTTCGTCCTGTGTCCGGGAGGGACTTTCCTTGGCGTGGAAGGCAAGCTTGGCGATACAGATATGCAGATCTCCTACCATTGTAACCGACTCTATGTAGCCCTAACCCTACCCGGTGTCTATATAAACCAGAGGGTTTTAGTCCGTAGGACAACATACACGTCAACAATCATACCATAGGCTAGCTTCTAGGGTTTAGCCTCCTCGATCTCGTGGTAGATCTACTCTTGTACTACCCATATCATCAATATTAATCAAGCAGGACGTATGGTTTTGCCTCCATCGAGAGGGCCCAAACCTGGGTAAAACTTCGTGTCCCTTGTCTCCTGTTACCATCCGGCCTAGACGCATAGTTCGGGACCCCCTACCCGAGATCCGCCGGTTTTGACACCGACATTGGTGCTTTCATTGAGAGTTCCTCTGTGTCGTCGCCGTCAGGCTCGATGGCTCCTACGATCATCAATAGCGATGCAGTCTAGGGTGAGACCTTCCTCCCCGGACAGATCTTCATCTTCGGCGGCTTCGCACCGCGGGCCAATTCGCTTGGCCGTCTGGAGCAGATCGAAAGCTACGCCCCTGGCCGTCAGGTCAGATTTGGAAATTTAAACTACACGGCTGACATCCGTGGGGACTTGATCTTTGACGGATTCGAGCCACTGCCGAGCACGCCGCACTGTCACGACGAGCATGATCTAGCTTTGCCGCCGAACAGTGCCCCAGAGGCCGCACCCGCATCAGCTCCGACCCTTGATTCGGAGCCAACTGCGCCGATCGAGGATGGGCGGTTGGACGCCACCTCGGGGGCTGCAACCCCAACGGTGATTGAGCCAAGCACCAGCCCCGTACTCTGCGAGACTCGTGACTCCAAGGAGCCGGACTGCTCTCCAGACTCCGAACCCTCCGCGCCCCTACCGATCGAATCCGATTGGGCGCCGATCATGGAGTTCACTGCCGCGGACATCTTTCAGCACTCGCCTTTCGGCGATATCCTGAAGTCACTGAAGTCTCTCTCTTTATCAGGAGAGCCCTGGCCGGACTACAGTCAGCAAGGTTGGGGTACGGACAATGAAGAAATTCAAAGCCCACCCACCACCCACTTTATAGCCACTGTCGACGAATTAACCGACATGCTCGACTTCGACTCCGAGGACATCGACGGTATGGACGCCGATGAAGGAGATGATGAAGAACCAGCGCCTACTAGGCCCTGGAAAGCCACCTCATCATATTACATATACATGGTGGACACCCCAAAAGAGGGAGATGGCGATGGAACAGCGGAGGATGACCCCTCCAAGAAACAGCCTAAGCGCCGGCGTCAGCGGTGCCGCTCAAAATCCCGCCAAAACAAACACGGTGATTCCAGCACGGGAGATAATAATACTCTGGAAAGCGCCGAAGAAAACCCCCTCCAGCAAGATTTAGCACAGGAGGATGGAGAAACCAGCCCTCATGAGAGAGCGGCAGACAGAGAGGTCGAAGACAATAATTATATGCCTCCCTCCGAAGACGAGGCAAGCCTCAACGACGACGAATTCGTCGTGCCAGAGGATCCCGTCAAGCAAAAGCGTTTTCAACGCAGGCTTATGGCCACGGCAAGAAGCCTCAAGAAAAAATAGCAACAGCTTAGAGCTGATCCAGATTTGCTAGTCGACAGATGGACTGAAGTCCTTGCGGCCGAAGAGCATAAACTCGAACGCCCCTCCAAGAGCTACCCAAAGCGCAGATTGCTACCCCGATTAGAGGAGGAAGCACTTGATGCGGCCGACCGGCCACCGCGTGGTCGCGACAGAGAGGCCTCTCGGCCCTCCACTCAAGCCGCACTCCGTACCAAGGCACGGGAATATGCGTCGGACTTACGAGACATGTTGGAGGACAAGGCAAGGCAAACAATATCGATTTACGGATCGCGTGGGCGCCCCACGGCTAGAGACGGTAACCGTCACACCGGCCACAAATTCGGCGGGGCCGAACACAGTAGACAAGGCTCATTGGAGCTACGTCATGATATAGCCCAGTACAGAGGCGCCGCACACCCACTCTGCTTTACAGACGAAATAATGGATCATCAAATCCCCGAGGGTTTCAAACCCGTAAACATCGAATCATATGATGGCACAACAGATCCTGTGGTATGGATCGAGGATTATCTCCTTCATATCCACATGGCCCGCGGCGATGATTTCCACGCCATCAAATACCTCCCACTCAAGCTTAAAGGACCAGCTTGGCATTTGCTTAACAGCTTGCCAATAGGATCAATCAGTTGTTGGGAGGACCTGGAAGCCGCATTCCTCGACAATTTCCAGGGCACTTACGTGCGACCCCCAGACGCCGATGACCTAAGTCACGTAATTCAGCAGCCAGAGGAATCGGCCAGGCAATTCTGGACACGGTTCCTAACAAAGAAAAATCAAATAGTCGACTGTCCGGACGCTGAGGCCCTAGCAGCCTTCAAACACAATATCCGTGACGAGTGGCTGGCCCGGCACCTTGGACAAGAAAAGCCGAAATCTATGGCAGCACTCACGACACTCATGACCCGCTTTTTCGCGGGAGAAGACAGCTGGATTGCTCGTAGCAACAATATGACCAAGAACCCTGGTAATTCAGACACCAGGGACAGTAGTGGCAGGTCGCGTCGCAACAAGCAGAAGCGCCGCATTAACGGCGACAATGCTGAGGATACGACAGTTAATGCCGGATTCAGAGGCTCTAAATCCGGTCAGCGGAAAAAGCCATTCAAATGGAATCCTAGGGGCCCGTCCAGTTTGGACCGAATACTCGACCGCTCGTGCCAGATACATGGCACCCCTGAAAAGCCAGCCAATCACACCAACAGGGACTGTTGGGTGTTCAAGCAGGCAGGCAAGTTAAACACCGAAAATGAAGACAAGGGGCTGCATAGCGATGACGACGAGGAGCCCCGGCCGCCGAACAACAGTGGACAGAAGGGTTTTCCCCCACAAGTGCGGACGGTGAACATGATATACGCAACCCATGTCCCCAAAAGGGAGCGGAAGCGTGCGTTAAGGGACGTATACGCGGTAGAGCCAGTCGCCCAAAAGTTCAACCCATGGTCCTCCTGCCCGATCACCTTTGATCGAAGGGACCATCCCACTAGCATCCGTCATGGAGGATTCGCTGCATTGGTTCTAGACCCAATTATTGACGGATTTCATCTCACTAGAGTCCTTATGGACGGCGACAGTAGCCTGAACCTGCTTTACCAGGATACAGTGCGGAAAATGGGCATAGATCCCTCGAGGATTAAGCCCACCAAAACGACCTTTAAAGGCATAATACCAGGTGTAGAGGCCAACTGTACAGGCTCAGTCACACTTGAAGTGGTCTTCGGATCTCCAGATAATTTCCGAAGCGAGGAGTTAATCTTTGACATAGTCCCGTTTCGCAGTGGCTATCACGCACTACTCGGGCGAACCGCATTCGCTAAGTTCAATGCGGTACCGCATTACGCATACCTTAAGCTCAAGATGCCAGGCCCTCGAGGAGTAATTACGATCAATGGAAACACCGAATGCTCCCTCCGAATAGAGGAGCACACGGCGGCCCTTGCAGCGGAAGTACAAAGCAGCCTCTCCAGGCAGTTCTCCAGTCCGGCCACTAAACAACCAGACACCGTCAAGTGCACCCAGAGCAACCTACAACAAGACCGCCTGGCACGATCCGAGCAGGCGTAGCAATGCGGCCCCAACCCCAACCCTCGCAAAAAGGCGATGCCAGTACATCGCGTACATAACTACGCTCTAGAGATACCATGAGCACAGGGGGAGGGGGACCATCACGGCACACCCAAAACACGGCTTAAACCGTACCAGGGGCTGCCGATTTTTTAATTTTCTCTTACTTTCAGGACTTCATCCTTTGGAAGGCCTGTTCGGCAGTTCAATTGCCGCACAAATGATGCAAGAACCAGGGAAGCAGACAAGCCACGCCGCACTACGGAACTCCCAGGTGGTCTCTATCACGAGCAGTACACCCGTTCCGCATACTATTCTGCAGCTTGCCCCTGGAACCGACATGTTAACTAGTCCAACCTTCCACTTATCGCATTATTTGTATCGTTCTGCTTTGATCGCAGCCCTTTTTAATAAACAATGCATAGCTTTCGTCTATTTTTGCATTACCTTTTTTCTTTATATATGTTCCTTAATGACATGTTGCACCCGTACACGCTGGTACGGCCAAAATACGCCAGGGGCTTTAGTACCCCTCAATATGGTGTGAGAAGTCCGAACACTTTAACAAGTGCGGCACCCCAAACTTATAGCATTATATGCATTGGCTCCGAATCATGTCTTGGGTCAATAGTTGGGTTTGCCTGGCTCCTATGTTTTGGTGCCTTACGTTCCGCTATATCGGCTAAGGTAACACTAGGAGAACCACTGCGATTGTACCCCGGTTGAGCTGGGTCGAGCACCTCAGTGGAGAAAGCTAAAACTGACTGTCATGATGAAGCGAGAGCTGGTCGCTGTTCGAGAGGTTTTTTTGAGTCCCTAAAGACTTATGCCGCTTAGGGCGAGGAGCCGGCTCTCTCCGGCCAAGGCATGGATAGCACCCCGAACTCGGTCTTCCGAATACCAGGGGCTTCGCCGAAATTTAAAATTATAGAATTCTATGGCTAAGTGAGAGTGTTCACGCATTATTGTCTGATTGCCTTGTTCGTTGGGCTGAGCGCCTCCCTCGAAGGACCCAAACATGGGAAAAAGAGCGCTCAGGTTTATCCCCGAACACCCCAGCACTAGCGGCACGGGGGCAGAAGCCGACGACTCGCCATCTCTCAGAATTGATAAACAGCCGCATAGAAGGTAATATTTTAAATTCCAACAGCATTGCTTAGCGCATATAAACAAGTTTTCAGCGCACAGGACAAAACGGGCAAGTTTCACTCAAAAATTACATCCCTAGAACATTCATCCGCCATAAGGCGGGCACCCTTCAGAACATCCTTTTAGTAATTCTCGGGCTTGCGATGCTCTTTCCCCGGCGGTGGCCCATCCTTCACAAGCTTCTCAGCATCCAGCTTGCCCCAGTGCACCTTAGCATGGGAAAGGGCCCTATGGGCACCCTCAATGCAGACGGAGTGCTTGATGACTTCGAGCCTTGGACAGGCCTCCACCAGCCGCCGCACCAGCCCGAAGTAGCTCCCAGGCAGAGCCCCTCCAGGCCACAGCCGAACAATGAGGCCCTTCATGGCCTGTTCGGCCACCTTGTTGAGCTCGACCAGTTGCTTCAGCTGGTCGCTCAAGGGCACGGGGTGTCCGGCCTCAGCGTACTGAGACCAGAACACCTTCTCCGTCGAGCTGCCCTCCTCGGCTCGATAGAATGCGGCGGCATCGGACACACTCCGGGGAAGATCTGCGAACGCTCCTGGAGAGCTCCGGATTCGGGTAAGTAACAAGTAACTCACGTTTATGTGTTTGCTTTGCATAAGGAATGCCTTACCCGCCGCTATCTTCTTCACCTCATCCAACACCTGGATGGTCTTCTGGGATTCGGCCTTGGCAGATTTGGCATTCTCAATAGCCACCGCGAGCTCGGACGCTTGCGTCTTTGAGTCAAGTTCCAAACTCTCATGTTTTTCCATGAGAGCCTGGAGCTCTTGCCACACCTTACCAACCTCGGCCTCATATTTCTCCCACTCAGTGCGCTCTGAGGCCGCACTCTTCTCGGCCTCGAGCAGCGCTTACTTAAGGGTCGCCACTTCAGATGTGGCCCCTATAATAGCCATGATAATCCTGTCATTCTTTGCAATTGCACCTTTATATATATATATTTTTAACAAGGTATTTCTTACCTTCATTATCCTCGAGCTACTTCTTGGCACGCTCGAGCTCTTGCTCGGACCGCTCGAGGTTCTGCTTTTAGCGTGTCCACTTCCGCAGTCAGTGCGGCGGATGCAAGCAGGGAAGCCTGCATACGCATATTGACTCATTTTTGTTAGACTCCTGCGAATTCTATTTGATCCTCTATTCGGCTTTTCTTCCTGAACGCCAAACAGAGCATCAGGGGCTACTGTCTATGCGGTACTATTATTTACACATTCTTTACTTACCTCAAAGCCTGTCAAAAGGCTATTACAAGCTTCAGTCAGTCCGCTCTTGGCGGACTGAACCTTCTGGACCACCGCACTCATACTAGCACGGTGCTCCTCGTCGATGGAGGCGCCTTGGAGCGCCTCCAACATATTGTCCGACGCCTCTGGTTAGACGGGGGCCACCGGCATAGTGGGCTGGCTCCTCTTGGAAGGAGGTCGCCCGCTGGACTTTGGAACCTTTGAAGGTTCCGGAGCAGTGTCCGGCCTAGAGCCGGACTTGGAGCCCTGGGGGGTTCCATCCCCTTGGCTCCTGGAGTCCGGGAGGTCACCTTGCGGCGCCTCCAGGACCACCTCCTCCCGGCTTGGAACCTGTTGGGACAACACTTCGGTGTCGTCTCTAGGGCGGGGGGAGGAAGCCGTCGGAAGCGAGTTCACATCCGACGAGTCCAGCGAGCCGCTCGACGACGCGTCGAGCCGGTCTTTGGGTGGGCTGCATAAACATATTCTACGTGAGGGAAAGCTGTGCAATAAACGAATACTATGAATTACTCTGGTATCCGGATACTTACGATTTGGCCAGGGGCTTGGCCCTGGGCGCCCACTCCTCTCCGCCGCCGTCGGTGTCGGTGGAGTAGTCTGGAGGAAGGGTGTCCCCTTCTTGGACCCTTCGGCCTCCCCAGTTGGGCAGCCTTCCTTTTCTTCCCCTCCCCTGCTGGAGGGGGAGGGGTCTCTTCTTCCTCCTCGTCTTCACGGGAGGAGTGCGTCTTGGATTCGTCGGATGATGAATCCGACACCTCCGGGCGTCGGGCACTCTATTGAGTCCCCGTGGCCTTCTTCTTGACCTTCTTCTCCGGCACCACATAGGGTGCCGGAACCAGCAGCCTCGCCAAGCGAGCGTCCGCTGGGCCGTCGGGCAAACGGGCCAGACAGTTGATCTGTCCGGACGTCACCTGCCAATCCTGTCAAAGGAAAGGGAGCTTAGATCCCGCATGGAGTCAAACTATGAAAAACTGATACCCTGTAAAAGGAAAAAACAGTTTACCGCAAGAGCGTGACGCTGCACACTGAATCAGTAGCGGATGCGGGAGCCTCGGCGCCCTTGAAAAGCACCTTCCAGGCATCTTCGTACGTTGTGTCGAAGAGCCTGCTCAGAGTTTGGTGCCGCGTCGGGTCGAACTGCCACAGGTTGAAAGCCCGTTGTTGGCACGGGAGGATCAAGCGGATGAGCATAACCTGGACTACGTTGACAAGTTTGAGCTTCTTGTCCACCAGGGTTTTGACGCATGTTTGGAGTCCGGTCAGCTCTCCTTTTTTACCCCACAACAGGCCCGTCTCTTTCCAGGACATGAGCCGTGTTGGGGGTCCAGACCGGAACAAGGGGGGTGCGACCCATTCGGCGTCGCGCGGCTCGGTGATGTAAAACCACCCCGATTGCCACCCCTTCAGGGTCTCCACAAAGGAGCCCTCGAGCCAGAGGACGTTGGCCATCTTGCCCACCATGGCGCCTCCGCACTCCGCCTAGCTGCCGCGCACCACCTTAGGCTTGACGTTGAAAGTCTTGAGCCATAGGCCGAAATGGGGGCGGATGCGGAGGAAGGCCTCGCACACGACGATAAACGCCGAGATGTTGAGGACGAAGTTCAGGGCCAGATCGTGGAAATCCAGGCTGTAGTAGAACATGAGCCCCCAGACAAATGGGTGGAGAGGGAAGCCCAGTCCGCGGAGGAAATAGGGGAGAAACACCACCCTCTCATGGGGTCTAGGGGTGGGGATGAGCTGCCCCTTCTCAGGGAGCCGGTACGCGATGTCGTTAGACAGGTATCCAGCCTTCCTTAGCTTTTTGATATGTCTCTTCGTGATGGAGGAGACCATCCACTTGCCTCCCGCTCCGGACATGGCTGGAGAAGGTTGAGGTGGGGAGTGCAGACTTGGGCGCTGGTGCTCGAGTGCGCAAGAATGGATAGGCGAAGGAGGAAGAAGGCGTAGGTGAAAAGCTGGATCTTTATCCCCTTATATGGGTGGACGCAGCTACATGTCCCCACCAGCCTGGTAAAACTCGCTTATCTCCAAGCACTGTAATCGATGGCGCGGTTGGGTTACCCACGCCCGTATTGATGAGAATCCCAGAATAAGGGGACACGATCTCTCCTTTAACAAGACGTGCCAAGGAAACCGCCTCGCATGACGCGCTGAGGTGGGATAATGAAACGACTCGAATAAAGGATTGGCCGTGGTGTGACACACTACGGAATACGTCAGCAGATTAGATTTGTGTAAATATTATTCTCTCTATGGCAATATGTGGAAACTTATTTTTCAGAGCCGGACACTATCTTTGTGTTCAAAATCTTCTATGAAGTACTTGGAGGAGGAACCCGCCTTGCAATGCCGAAGAGAATATGCGCGTCGGACTCGTCGTCATTAAAGCCTGGTTCAGGGGCTACTGAGGGAGTCCTGGATTAGGGGGGGTTCAGATAGCCAGACTATACCTTCAGCCGGACTCCTGGACTATGAAGATACAAGATTGAAGACTTTGTCCCGTGTCCGGGAGGGACTTTCCTTGGCGTGGAAGGCAAGCTTGGCGATACGGATATGCAGATCTCCTACCATTATAACCGACTCTATGTAACCCTAACCCTACCCGGTGTCTATATAAACCGGAGGGTTTTAGTCCGTAGGACAACATACACATCAACAATCATACCATAGGCTAGCTTCTAGGGTTTAGCCTCCTCGATCTCTTGGTAGATCTACTCTTGTACTACCCATATCATCAATATTAATCAAGCAGGACATAGGGTTTTACCTCCATTGAGAGGGCCCGAACCTGGGTAAAACTTCGTGTCCCTTGTCTCCTGTTACCATCCGGCCTAGACGCACAGTTCGGGACCCCCTACCTGAGATCTGCCGGTTTTAACACCGACAGCACCCCTCCGTGCGGCGGGACGGCCGCACCGCCACACCGTCGTTGACTCCGGCCGGCTTATCATCTCACGCTTGCCGCGCACCCACGGACGTGCAGGCCGTGCTGCTCATGGCACGCGAGCTCCTGCGTTACCGCCCGGTCGACGATCTCTACGAGGACTGGTTGGACCGCATCGCCGAGCTCGTCAGCGCCACTGGAGGCTCTCCTGCACCATTCCTCTCGCTGCCTCGCCCACCTCTAGCCGCGGGTGATGTAGCTCATGAAGCGCCTCCGCCCCCTCCGTATCAAGACGACGCCCTCGCGCTGAGACGCGTAGCTCATGGAGCGCCACCACCTCCTCTGCGTCAAGACGGTGTCCTCGCCCCAAGACATGCGGTCCCGCGGTGTGATCCACCATGCCGTGTGCCCGCGCACGAAGAAGGAAGCTGTCAAGAGGTTCCCCGGCCGCAAGAAAACGCTCCAGTGCTCCCGGCGCCATGACAAGACCGCGTGCCACCTGTGGCGGCGGCGCGCCGACATCAAGGGCAGGCTCCGCCCCTGCAGAGGGCCCCGGTGGCCACCGCAGGCTGCCGCGCCTTCGCTCCAAAGCTGCGTAGCATCATCTGGCCAGGCAAGTTCAAGCCGGATCTGCCTCCTCGCTACGACGGCACCCCCGATCCCGCAGAGTTCCTGCAGCTCTACGAGCTGAGCATCGAGGCGGCCAACAGCGACGAAAAAGTCATGGCGAACTGGTTTCCCATGGCTCTCAAGGATGGCGCTCGCTCGTGGCTCCTGAACCTGCCTGCAGGCTCGATCTCCTCCTAGGGTGAGATGCACGACCGCTTCGTCATCAACTTCCAGGGCACTCGCGACCACCTTCCGGCCGCGGGTGACCTACGCCGCATCAAGCAACAGCCGGGAGAGATCGTGCAGGAGTACATCCAGCGCTTCAACAACATGCGTCTCAAGATCCCCAAGGTGATGGACAAGGCCATCATCTCAGCATTTTTCGATGGCATCTGCGACATCAAGATGAAGGAGGAGCTTGCCTTCCATTTTGCACGTGCGTGCGCTCGGGTCACCGCGTCGCGCCCCGGCCCTTGCTCACCTGCAGAGCCGCACCCCCCCGACCTCATCCGCTCGCAGGAACCAGCCAAGCCCCCCTGGCGCCCAACAGCGTCGTCGTCAGGTCAGCAACGGCGGCTAGCGGGCGGCCACAGCATCCTCTGCCGTGGACGGCGCCGCCCGAGCCACCAGCGCTCGCCAGCTGCCCCCTTGAACAGCTCAGGCTCATCCGCAGCCTTGTCCGCAAGCCCTCGTCGCCGCCACGTCGCCCTGCAGCACAGTACGGCGGTCGCCGGCGTTCTTATCCTCGGCCATCATCGGAACCGCCCCCGATCGCTATATAAGGACCCCCCCCCCCCGAGCCCAATTTTGATCGGGAGCCACCGGAGACAAATCCCCCAATCATGCCCGAAGCTCCCTCCGCCGCGGAGCTCGCCGCCGACGATTCCCCCCCATCCCCACCGGCCAGTCGACCACCGGGAGGACCGCCTGGGAGTGGAGGATCCATCCCTGGCCTCGGATGCCCTCGAGGAGCCGCCGTTCGCCAGCGTTGATCGCCGGAGCCCTCACCTCTGTTCGGCCAGAGGAGGACGAAGGCGGGCGACTGGTCAAACCTGACAAGTGGGCCCCGTGGACCCACTGTCAGTGACCCACGCGCCCGTCCGCGCTGGATAAGTGAAGGCGTAAAACCCCCAAGTGTGTATCCCCTGCTTCGAAAGCGTATTCTTATCTGAAACGTTTTCTTTTCTGTTTTATTTTAAAACAGAATTTGACCAAAACTTTGACTAGCTATAACTTTTTAAATATAAGTCCAAATGAATTGATTCTTTTTCCTACCTCTCTCAAATTTCACCTAGTTTATTTTAAGATTTATTTCAAAAATAATTAGGACAACTTTTTGTACTGTTTTTAAAGTATGTGTTATTTGCCTATTTTCGAAATAGGATTTTGGAGAGAGAGAAGAGAGCTTTCAAAAAAATATTGGAGGGCACCTCACCTCTCCACACCTTGAAGGAAAGTATTTCTGAACTCAGGCATAATATTATCGTGTGTTGTTTAATACAGTTACAACACCACCGTGACACGGAGTATCCATTATGTGCTTGTGACGATATGATCATACGCTTTGAGTGCAAAGATGAAAATTCTTGCTGTTGGAAATGGACATACTTGTGATAGCAATCACCCTCATATGCCTCTCATGCCTACCGGGAAGGACCCGGGAAAGTCTTTGTCTTGTGTAGACACGAGCTTGTCCCTCGTCGAGATGGTTATGACCGGTAGGGCAGGGGGAGGTATGATAAGTGGTGGTTGTGTCTGATGGCTGTGAAATATAATTCTTCAGCTAACCATGCAGGAAATACTTAAGCCTCCTGAGTCGGCCGTATATCGAGTCTTGTTCCAATAACCCCCATACTTTGTTTCGTGCTGCCACTTGCCCCTGCCATAGGTAGGGTACGGTTCAGTAAGTTGTCAACCCCTATCCTAGCACACACCATATAGAGAGGCCATGGTGGAAGATACCGGTTGTAGCTGGTAGGCATGCCACCTGGTCCGGGGGCATGGGTGTTTCCAGTTGGGACCGAGAGGGGAGGCCACCCCTTAGAGCGTGCGATAAAAATTTGATCCCATGCTCCGCGAGGTTGTAGCCTCCCCACTTAGAGTTTTGCTTAACAGGTGTCTGGGTGATTCCAGACACGTGTAAGGTTAAGCTGGTGTGTGCAAGTCAGGCGTGTTTTCGACTAAAAGACTGTAGACGGAATTAGTTCTGATGGACTAAAGAAATCCGTTACTCGTGGGTAAAAGAGTACACCCTCTGCAGAGATATTGAACCTATTCGAATAGCCGTGTCCATGGTTAAGGACTACAGTCTGGGATGGGTCAAGCGTCGGTCTTAGTGTCGGTCTTCGGAGGAGGAACTACTAAACCAGAATATGGATCATAACTTGTGACGTATGATGATTATGATTATTATTTTTATGGACTAATCATTTATGTTATTTGAATTATTGAGTATCCCTGGGACGGTTCTACCTCCTGGATATTCACCGTGATTATTCTTATATAAGCCCTTTATGTGGTGTCGCCCAGACGCCCGACTGTGGCATGCGTGTTATTTCATTTACTTATAAGCCCTTTATGTGGTGTCGCACCGACGCCCGATTGTGGCATGCTTGTTATTCCTTTTATATATAAGCCCTTTCTGTGGTGTCGCTCAGACGCCCGACTGAGGCATGCTTCATATTATTATCCTTTCGAGGCGTCGCTTCAGACACCCGATCGGTGCTTTATATTTTTACACTCTGATTGTCTACTCGTGATTTAATTAAATGATCTACTTGCGTGCATCATAAACCTTATTTCATAACTGATGAAGTGATCATAGAATATTTTAAAGCATGATTATCAGTGGCTATATTATAACTTTGTTCTTAATGTTTGCGAGTACATTCAAAGTACTCACTGGCTTGTCCCTGGCTATTGTCTTGGCCAGATTTCTTGCGTGGAGAAGAGCGTTGCAATGACAGCCCCGGAACCTACGCAAATGGAGATAGTAGCCTCGCGAAGATAGGAGTTACCCTGGTCAGCTGTTCCTGTGGGAAATGGAGTCCCATAGACGCTGATGATCCACAAACCGCTTCCACCATCAACCACTAGAAACCAATTGTTGTACCCATGGGCCAGAATGGTCTTGTACTATATATTTTGTAGTTTGCTTGGAGTTTCTATAACAAGTTGGTGTCTCATCAGCTAACAGTAATCCTGGGGCTGGTGAGCACAAGGGCCGCTTTTGGGAAATTAATATCCTGAAAAACCGGTCCTGACAAACTTGGTATCGGAGCCAGGCTGACCATTGGCTAATCCTATCTTAGCCAGGTCGATAAACCTAGGTAAACCAACCCACCAGACCCTAACCAAACCCCGGCCAAGCTTCCCATGCAAGATAGCCACACAGTGAGCCCGACACCTTTTTGGCAGTCGGTGCCCAACCTATCAACCTAACATGTCAGTCACACGCCAGTGACCGGCCCCTGAATAGTCTTTTTCGCAAGCATGCGAAGGAAGACTCCGTCCCCTTTTTCTATAAAAGGGCACGCTAGCCTCAACCCAGCACAACACAGCCTCTAACCCCAAACCAAGCTAAAATGCCAGGACCCATTATTCACAATGAGACCACAGCAACCAACCTTGGAGGTTTTGTGACCGTGTTAGCAAACCTCACCCGCCGTGCCTTCGCGTTAGAAGAGCTCCCAGAATATGTTGTGTACCAAGGGTCCATGAGCGCTGAGAGCCGTCAATTTTGGGTCACTGTGCACGTCTACGGTAGGGGTCTATCGCCAGAATGCCCATACAGGTTCACCGGAAGGACAACTTCCTTTGAGCCACAAGCCATCCAACTAGCTGCCCGAGAAGCTATAGTTCAACTCCGGCACTTGTCACCCAGAGTTAACTGTCGCTCCTTCTACTACTACCCCAGCCGTGACGGGTATGGTAGACCACCGCAAGTTGCCAACGGAGACCATGAGACGGACCCTGCATTATTGCATCTGGTGCGCTATGTAAGTGCACTAGAGGGACTGTTCGATCAAATCACCCTTGATCTGATCGCAGCTCGTGGAGAGCTGATCCGCAGAGCCCCAGCGAGAAGAGAAGATGAGCCCGACGCCGACAACCCAGTCGTGCTGTTCGGACAACCGATCGAGACCTTGAGGTCAGCCCCAGCCATCAACCAAGGTGCTTTGATGACCCCAGAAGTGCTTCGTCGCCTTTTGGGAACACACTCCAATGGGATTGTGGCCAACAATCCCCGCGATGGTCATCATCGCTACCCCGACCCTGCAGTTCCGCAACCCTCTGCAGCTAACCCCGACGATGGAGCCAATGGAGAAGCCTCGGCGTCCGCAAGACACGCCCGCTTAGATATAAACGAGGTAGACTAAGTCACTCGAGTAGTACCGAGTCTCAGTATGTCCACAACCTGTAGTTGTGTGATCTTGTATTACCACAGTGTTGTCTGCATGTGCGCCCCTATTTTAAAAGTAGCTGTGCATAAGTGTGTTGATGTACGGTTGCATTTTTAATTCCGGGCGTAGCTACCAAAACCAACCCCGACGGCACCCACAGTAACACGTCACTTTTGTGAGATGTGTATATCTGTGGCTTTGACCCCGACCCCCATGAGAGTAGAACCAGCAAGCTAGTACCACTCACCGTGGTGAATAATCCAGCCTGGAGGCTATATAAATAACCACCTTGTGACCTTGCCGAGTACCCCTCATCTTGTGCGCAACCCTCACAACCATTTCTTGCCATGCCGAGCCCTAGAATTTATCTGAGAACCCCAGATGCAACCCCAGGTAGCTTTGTTAAAATATTGTGGGACTTTACCTGCAGTACCATGGGTTCTACCCAGACACCCCAGTACGAGTTGCTCAAGTCGAGGATCACCTCATCCGCCTCGAAATATTGGGCAGTAGTGCACATCCCTCCCGTAGACTCAAATCAGGACCCAACGAAGTCTCCTTCCTAGGGAAATCTATGCCGACTCCGCAGATGGCCATAGAAGCGGCTGCACACGAAGCGATTGTTCGCCTTCAATTCGCGGTACCCTATGCCAGAGAACGAGGGTATTATTACTTTCCGAGCCGTGCAGCACCCGGGGAAGTGACATCCTTTCCCAGTGGACGAATTGAGAGAGAGACCCAGTACTGGCCAACCTTGTCCAGTACGTCATCGCCCAAGAGTGTTTGACCCAGCAAGTAATGGGTTATCTCCAGAGCCTCGCTGATTTAAATCCTCAGATCGCCATCGGCAGACCACTGAGGCCCGACCAGGAAAGACGCGTTCATCGATTGATCAATCTGCTTCCCCCGATAGAAGAAGAGTGCGCCCCAGTACCAGAGACGTTTTCTCGAGACCCCGTCCAGTTGCCATTTTCATTCTATACGTCACTGCTATGTTCTTGTATTTTCGCATTTAGTTAAGTGTTGTAACTCATGCGTGTTATTCTAAACCTTGTGCAATGAGATGAACTTTTGGTTTCAATTGTAATGAGTAATTTTTGCTGCTGTAAATTTTGATTAACTAATTTTTCCCTCGCGAGAAATCCTGGAGTGAGATTTCTTTTCCCTGAGTTGCTACAGCATATGTCTCCTCACGACATGGAATTTTATTCACGCAGCACCACGGCAGCAGACTCACAACCGCAACCACTCGAACGCATACACTACTTGCAACACCACATAACCGTGTTGCATCTGGCAAATCATCTCCCTAACGCACCACAGTCTCTGGAAGAGAGATTAGTGGATAATCATCCGGATGCGAGTTACCTCCCGCACACCAACAACAGTTAGCACCCGAGACCACACCTACTCCTCGTGATCACCACCATCGCGGAGAGCCAACACTCGAGCGGCAGCATCACGACGATCATCGAGGATCATCGCACACAGGAGCACGGAGAGCCCCAGCAATGCCGCCAGCCCTCCGCACATCAGGATCACGTACCAATCCAGCATCGCCTCCGCCATTAAAACCTCGTCTCTAGCTTCTGTAAACGGAAATGGAGGAGGAAGAAGGAGAAGCGAGGCCAGGTTTTGATCGGGAGCCACCGGAGACAAATCCCCCAATCATGCTCGAAGCTCCCTCCGCCGCGGAGCTCGCCGCCGACGATTCCCCCCCGTCCCCACCGGCCAGTCGACCACCGGGAGGACCGCCTGGGAGTGGAGGATCCATCCCTGGCCTCGGATGCCCTCGAGGAGCCGCCGTTCGCCAGCGTTGATCGCCGGAGCCCTCACCTCTGTTCGGCCAGAGGAGGACGAAGGCGGGCGACTGGTCAAACCTGACAAGTGGGCCCCGTGGACCCACTGTCAGTGACCCACGCGCCCGTCCACGCTGGATAAGTGAAGGCGTAAAACCCCCAAGTGCGTATCCCCTGCTTCGAAAGCGTATTCTTATCTGAAACGTTTTCTTTTCTGTTTTATTTTAAAAACAGAATTTGACCAAAACTTTGACTAGCTATAACTTTTTAAATATAAGTCCAAATGAATTGATTCTTTTTCCTACCTCTCTCAAATTTCACCTAGTTTATTTTAAGATTTATTTCAAAAATAATTAGGACAACTTTTTGTACTGTTTTTAAAGTATGTGTTATTTGCCTATTTTCGAAATAGGATTTTGGAGAGAGAGAAGAGAGCTTTCAAAAAATATTGGAGGGCACCTCACCTCTCCACACCTTGAAGGCAAGCATTTCTGAACTCAGGCATAATATTATCGTGTGTTGTTTAATACAGTTACAACACCACCATGACACGGAGTATCCATTATGTGCTTGTGACGATATGATCATACGCTTTGAGTGCAAAGATGAAAATTCTTGCTGTTGGAAATGGACATACTTGTGATAGCAATCACCCTCATATGCCTCTCATGCCTACCGGGAAGGACCCGGGAAAGTCTCTGTCTTGTGTAGACACGAGCTTGTCCCTCGTCGAGACGGTTATGACAGGTAGGGCAGGGGGAGGTATGATAAGTGGTGGTTGTGTCTGATGGCTGTGAAATATAATTCTTCAGCTAACCATGCAGGAAATACTTAAGCCTCCTGAGTCGGCCGTAGATCAAGTCTTGTTCCAATAACCCCCATACTTGTTTCGTGCTGCCACTTGCCCCTGCCATAGGTAGGGTATGGTTCATTAAGTTGTCAACCCCTGTCCTAGCACACACCATACAGAGAGGCCATGGTGGAAGATACCGGTTGTAGCTGGTAGGCATGCCACCTGGTCCGGGGGCATGGGTGTTTCCGGTTGGGACCGAGAGGGGAGGCCACCCCTTAGAGCGCGCGATAAAAATTTTATCCCATGCTACGCGAGGTTGTAGCCTCCCCACTTAGAGTTTTGCTTAACAGGTGTCTGGGTGATTCCAGACACGTGTAAGGTTAAGCTGGTGTGTGCAAGTCAGGCGTGTTTTCGACTAAAAGACTGTAGACGGAATTAGTTCCGATGGACTGAGGAAATCCGTTACTCGTGGGTAAAATAGTACACCCGCTGCAGAGATATTGAACCTATTCGAATATCCGTGTCCATGGTTATGGACTACATTCTAGGATGGGTCAAGCATCGGTCTTAGTGTCGGTCTTCGGAGGAGAAACTACTAAACCAGAATATGGATCATAACTTGTGACCTATGATGATTATGATTATTATTTTTATGGACTAATTATTTATGTTATTTGAATTATTGAGTATCCCTGGGACGGTTCTACCTCCTGGATATTCACTGTGATTATTCTTATATAAGCCCTTTATGTGGTGTCGCCCAGACGCCCCACTGTGGCATGCGTGTTATTTCATTTACTTATAAGCCCTTTATGTGGTGTCGCACCGACGCCCGATTGTGGCATGCTTGTTATTCCTTTTATATATAAGCCCTTTCTATGGTGTCGCTCAGATGCCCGACTGAGGCATGCTTCATATTATTATCCTTTCGAGGCGTCGCTTCAGACACCCGATCGGTGCTTTATATTTTTACACCCTGATTGTCTACTCGTGATTTATTTAAATGATCTACTTGCATGCATCATGAACCTTATTTCATAACTGATGAAGTGATCATAGAATATTTTAAAGCATGATTATCAGTGGCTATATTATACCTTTGTTCTTAATGTTTGCGAGTACATTCAAAGTACTCACTGGCATGTCCCTGGCTATTGTCTTGGCCAGATTTCTTACATGGAGAAGAGCGTTGCGATGACAGCCCCAGAACCTACGCAAATGGAGATAGCAGCCTCGCGAAGATAGGAGTTACCCTGGTCAGCTGTTCCTGTGGGAAATGGAGTCCCATAGACGTTGATGATCCACAAACCGCTTCCGCCATCAACCACTAGAAACCAATTGTTGTACCCATAGGCCAGAATGGTCTTGTACTACATATTTTGTAGTTTGCTTGGAGTTTCTATAACAAGTTGGTGTCTCATCAGCTAACAGTAATCCTGGGGCTGGTGAGCACAAGGGCCGCTTTTGGGAAATTAATATCCCGAAAAACCGGTCCTGACACTATGCATGACTCCGGAGCTGTTCAACATAGCGACCAAGCGTGCAAGAGCTGAGGAGGGGCATCTCTCCCTCCTCGAGCTCCCTGCTGCAAACCCAGAGGAGAAGAAGGCCAAGGTCAAGGACATGAAGCGCGAGGGAGTGGCCGTACTCGCGGCAGAGCTAGACACAAAGCGCGGTCGGGACCTCCCCGAGTCGTCGAAGGGTGGTCGTCCGTTCTGCGCCTTCCACAACGTGCGCAACCACAACACCAATGATTGTCAAGATCTTAGGGTCATTCGAGATGGACGCTTCGGTCGACGCCCCGAGCGCAGCGACCGGGGCTACGGCCGAGGAGGACGAGGCGGAGGACGCTGGAACGACCATGGCCCCCGCCAGGAGTGGCGCGACCAACCTCGCGAGGACCGCTGGCAGGACCAGCCTCATGAGGGCACCTGGAGGGACCAGCCTCGCGAGGACCTTCCTCAGGGCAATCCTGGTCTCCCTCCGCTGCCGCCACCACCAAGGAGGAACGACGACCACCATCAGGACGAGGGGGTTGGGGGCTTCCAGGAGCCATGTGCCATCGCTTGCATCTTGGGTGGTGCTCAGGCCCTGGCTTCCCAGTGCATCTTCAAGCAGTTCTCTCGTGAGGTGAATGCAGCCCTCCCCAAGCTTGAGGCCACGCGCTCGCTCGGATGGTCCAAGTACGCCATCACCTTCAGCTCGGCAGACCAGCTCAAATGTGTGGCGACCGCCGGCGTCCTCCCGATGCTCTGTTCACCTGTCATCAGCAATGTCCAAGTCACCAGGACCCTCATCAACGACGGTGCAGGGCTCAGCATCCTGTCCGTTGAGACGTTCGACAGCCTCCAAGTGCCATACGGTCAGCTTCATCCCACCAAGCCTTTCTCAGGATTGACGGACGGCTCCACCACCGTGATAGGGGACCGAGCCAAGCCTTGCGGGTTACTATCTTTGCAATCCTGCCCATACTGTTTTCAGATCCGGCGGCGGTGACGTCGGCTTTGACGGCAGGCGCAACTGGGGATGGCGGATGAGGCCTTCGGCAATGACTTCACGGTACCTTTGCACTGCTCCCCTTCGCTCTCAGCTGCCTCTCCCCCGCTGCTGCGATGCGGCCTATGGGAGATGGGGCCGGTGGATGCCGTACGTCGCCGGAGTAGTAAGCAGTGAGGATTGATGCACATTCAGGTTGCAGCAACATGAGAACTGAATGATATGTAGCAAGGTTTAGACTTCAGGCACCTCATTGCATGCCATTCCCTTCTAGGTGGATGAAAGGTTCAGACATCAGACACCTCGTTGATGTAGATTCGTCACTCTCCATTACAACTTAATAGCCAGAATCATCTTCTTCGGGTTTAGCTTTGATAATCTAAGTTGTAGATAAATGTTGAATCTAGAGATTTAGAGTTGCCAATTTCCTGTACTATGTTTGATCTGTACTGAATGATCAGAGGGGTTGCTAGTTAGGCCAGTACTAATGGCATTGTATTGTAGTATAGGTATATCGGTGTCAGTTTTCTTTGCAAGTAGTATGTGGTAGTACGTGGACGCCACATATGCCACAAAAAAATTAATTGGACTATGAGATAGTCCCACATAAGAAGTGGTGGTCAGAGCGGGCAAGTCCCACAATGTCCAGCGAGTTGTCCATTTACATCTTGAATCTTGTCGAAGCAGAGATCATGTCCCCTTATTACGGGATTCTTATTAATATGGGCGTGGATAACCCAACTATTCCGTTGGCATAATCCCTTGGGAATAGGCAGGCCTTAAGGCCTATGAGGAGGCGTTTGATATTCATCGCCATTATAAAGGGGCACATACCTGTCTTTCTCCTCCGCGGCTACCTCTTCCTCAACCTTTCCAACCTCGAGTTCTAGCACCCAGGTTTCAACTTAATTGTTCCGAGCCTCCCAGTCATGTCCGAACCCAGCCCTCAAGGCCGATGGGACAGAGGAGGATATCGCGAAGCTCCGGACGGCAAGATACCTGAAGACGGAAATCCCCCATAGGCTCCCGCTTAAGGACAGGTTATTCCTACTCCTAGATCCGGCGAGAGGGTTGTATTCATCTCCCACTTCCTCTGGGGGCTAGGGTTTGCTCTCCATCCCTTCGTTCGCGGTCTCATGTTCTATTACGGGCTAGATTTCCACGATCTAGCTCTGGACTCCTTCCTTCACATCTCGGCGTTTACTGTCATGTGCGAGGCCTTTCTCCGTATTACCCCTCACTTTGGTTTAGGGCTCAAGACCTTTAATGTGAAGCCAAAGTTAATCGAGGGGAAGCAAATAGAATTTGGTGGTCCTACGGTGAACAAGGTCATCAATGCTTTTTGGCCCAGAGGCTCTTTGACGGAAGCTTCCAACCTATGGCAGCGGGAGTGGTTTTACATCACTGAACCCCATGGTACCAAGTGGGCAGCTATACTTGCATTCCGATCTGGCCCTCCATTATAGCTCGCATCATGGATTAATAAGGGGCTGGACTGAGGATCCATTGACGAAGTGTAGATGCTACAAAGACGCATCCGGAGCCTCCTTCAAAACGACACCGGCCTCATCAATGTAATCCAGGTAATGCTAGTCTGCCGGGTCCTGCCGTGCCAGCGACGGCCCCTCCGCATGTGGGTGTTCAATCCGGAAGGACCAGAGACCCTTCAACACTTCTTCGGCACGATGCACAAAGAATGTGGAAGTTATTCTTCGGGACATGAAGGCAGTGGCCGGATACCACCGAAGACACCAGCCTCGACTGCAACCATCCGGATACCTCGGTAAGCACTCGACTCCTGAACACATCTTAGTTTAAACATCCCGTAGTACTGAGAAAGCCATCTTCGCACAGGGCTGGGTGAAGAAGGCGGAACGAATTATGTGTTCGGCCCCTCTTCCCAAAGACTCGGCCGATCATGTGTTAACAAGGATGCTGGCTCCGGTGCCATATCAAGTGCCGGCAAAGGAGGACAAGGAGGAGAGTAAGAAGGCCAAAAGTGACCTCCATTCTAAAGGTACACCATACGCTATGTCCGGGGATATTGGGACTCCCTCTTCCAAAGACAAAAGAGAAGGGGAAGCTGACATCCCTTCCCCCCATTGGGAAGAAGAGGACCGCCTCCGAAGATTTGAAGGTAGAGGCTCCTAAGCGAGGGAGGATGTCCTTGCCAGGCGGTTCGGGTTTGGAAGACGATGTTGACGCGCAATTCCTTCATAAGGACAAGCCTTTAGCCGAATCGTAAGTGAAGGTGTCCTAAACATATCTCGTTCCTTTCCACTTACAAGGGTAACATCTGAAAAATATGTTTGCAGTCCGGCACGTAGTCTTCCTCAACAGTCCTCCTCCTCGGGGGATCTTCTTCCGAAGATGATGGAAAGCGAGACGCCTCCACAGACCCTCTCACCCAATAGGGCGGATGAATTTGAGGTGTCGTTCCAAAGGATTTCTCCTGATCAACAAGTGGTGCGAGGGACAATGAAGACTACGCCCGAACGTGATACTTCAGTAGTCCAGGGTCCGGGGCATGCAGCCCCTTCGGGGACCAACAATAAAGACCCCGAACTATCCGTTTTACAGCTGGAGATGACTCTAGGGTCGAGTAAACACATCCCTTCGAAGTGAGTCCATAATCCCACCGCCACTTCCAGGAATCAAGAGGCGCCAGATACATTGATGGACGTGTTGCCACATGCGTCCATCTCAAAGGAACATCGTACATTGATGGGTACGGTAGCTCGGAGGATTATGTCCACGAGAAGCAGATTGAATGAAGCCTTCACGAGCCTGCTAAGAGGCTTTGAGGTATGTAATGTAATATCTTCAATTGCCCTCTACATGATAGTAGCCCTTGAGACTCTGGTTGGTCTCCAAAAGGAGGCGATCAGAGGATCAAAAAAGATATGCCCAGGAAATAATCTAACTAATTGAAACACATGCTTTTTCATCCATGGCGACTGCCCGTGCTACAGAGGTTGCAGATCTGAAGCAGAAACTTGATGTGGCGGATGATGACATCATGCTTACTAATAGGCGGCTCGATGAGGCGCAAGGTATGTTTTGGGGCAGTCAGTATATGCATGTATAATAGTGTGAGCATGAGGCTTAGAATTATTTACTGAGATATGCATAACTAGAGATGGTGCTGCTGCGGTTGAGGCCCTGCGGGCTGAGCTCGTCCAGGCCAAGGAGCAAGTCACAATGAGTGATGCGGTTGCCAAGTAGGCAGCCGCTGAGTTAAAAGCCGGACAGGCTGCTCGGCGCCAATGCAAGGAGAGAATATCTACCATGGCGCGCGAGCTAAAGGATGCCATTGTCTGATGTGAATTCCTTGAAAAGGATAGCAAAGTCAAAACGACCGATCTCGACAAGGCCTTACAAGAGGCGAGAGAAGCACAGTCCGAGTCTAGAGCGGCTTGGGAGGAGATCCGGCAAGTTGGGGAAATAGCGGCCGGTAAGCCCTTCTTATTACAGACTAAATTCGGTGATCTGAAGTAGTCCCCTCTTAACCAAATGTGGAGTTCTCCAGGCGCATTCTTGGACTTGCCAAAGACTGTATCTGATGCGATGCAGTTTTACCAGGCGCAAGAAGGACACCCAACGGAGAAGCTTTTTTGGTCGCAATTCAGCACGCCAAAGTGTCCGCTATTGCTGAATGAACAGATGGCCCAGTGGGCCGAGCTCCACAGAATATCCGGATCTGCCATGAAGGACATCGTGGTCCGGCTGTGGCCGACGGAGCCAATTTCGAATAGTTATTTCGGTTTGGTGCGGCGACTTGTTGATGCGGTGCCGCGTATTGACGCCGTTAAGTGTTCAACGTGCATTGAAGGTGCACGGATGGCCATTGCCCGCGTCAAGACGTTCTAGGCGAAGATGAATGCCACCGATATTGCAGCAAGGAGTCCACCCGGGGGCAAGGACCATCACACACTGGAGCATTATTTTGAGGATGTCCTTGAGGGCGCCCGTTTGATAGAGGGTCAGTGCTCGAAGGATATGATATTCGAGTGATTGTACCTAAATTGTAAAAACAATATTATGATATATTATAGGCTATGCTTTTTTCCTGAAGGTTATGGTTCCTCCTGTGCAGCTGTTTTTTCTATATAATTTGAAATTTTTCTAGTCGCCGGCTTCAGCCCCCTCGCATATAATACGGGGGTGTTTGTAAAAGCACTTGAGCACTCTTGACCCAACGTCTTGGTCCATGAAGGAGGTGTCAATGCAGCGAACTAGGCAATCAGACTATAGGGATTTAACACATTCACTTAGCCATATGAGTTTGACGGTGGGTCTACGATATATCCCCTGGTATGTACGTGTTTATCCGAATATGTTGTGTTACATAGGTGACCAGAAGAATGGTCCTTCGTATAATACGGAAGGAATCACGAAAGATTCTGATAAGTCATTGAGTGGTTGACCAGCTCCCGCCGCATCATGACAGTCAGTTTTCGGCTTTCTCTACTGAGGTACTTGACCAGATGAACTAGAAGCACAATCACAGTAGTTCTCCCTTTACTACCTTAGCCGATAGGGCAGAACGTAAGGTAGTAAGCACAGGAGCCGGGCAACCCAACTATTGACCAAAGACATGATTCGGAGTTGATGCATATAAGGCCAAACTCATGATGTCGAAGTATGCTATAAAGTTGTTCGGACTTGTCAGCAACTCATATGTTGCCATATCGAGCCCCTGGCAATTTGTGACGAGGTGCGTGCGTGAAACAACCGAAGAAGCAAAATTCAGTTCTTAGAAAGAGCAAATACTGAATATGGACTATGTTCACTAGAATCTGATTGACACGTCAAACGCAATCTTTTAGATTATAACGCCGCTACCCGAACTATTTAACATGCTGGGGGTCGAAGGCTGAGGAAAAAGGCACTTTACAGGTTTGAAATAAAGAGGGCGGTCTGCAAAAAATTATTTGGACCTCCTGTCGCACGTCCGCATTGCCTTGCTTTGGCGAAAGAACTCCTTGACAGGAATAGCTTTTGGTTATCCATACGAAGCCGACCTCAGAAAGAGTCCATAAGATGACCAGGCTTTAAGTTACCTGTGTAATAGATGAAAAATAGTTAGAAAAAGGGGAAAGGGTTATGGGAGTGCGGACCGCGTTGTAGGCCTGTCCTTATGGTGCCTCCGCCGATGACCAGGGTATTTTAAGTGCATAATTATCTATGCGCGATACAAACTTCGCAGCTATATGAGGCGAACGACGGAGGCTGAACTGCTAATCCAGCTCTAAGATTGATCGGTCATGTTTAATAGAGACCGGTAGCTTGATGGCCGATGATATACGTGGCTTAATGGGGCCTCTTTGTACTTCGACTGCAGTAGTCGTAGTATGCTCCTCTGTACGGGGGGAGCGTTCCATGTTTCCGTTTATCATGATGACGCCGCATGGGCCGGGCATCCTAAGCTTTAGATAAGCAAAGTGTGGGACCGTGTTAAAACAAGCAAAAGCGGTATGCCCGAGCAATGCATGGTAGCTACTGCAGATGGGACGATATCGAAGGACAGGCCTTCGCTTCGAAAGTTGTTCGGCGAGCCGAAAATGACTTCCAATGTAATTGAACCCATGTAGTGAGCTTCTATGCTCGGTACTGCTCCCTTGAAGGAAGTTGTGGTGGGATTGATTCTTGAAGGATCAATGCCCATTTTGCGGACAGTGTCCTGGTAGAGTAGATTAAGGCTATTGCCACTGTCTATAAGGACTTTCGTGAGATGGAACCCGTTGATAATTGGGTCGATGACCAGAGCTGCCGAACCTTCGTGACGGATACTGGCTGGGTTGTCTTTGCGACCAAAGGTGATCGGGCAGGCCGCCCATTGGCTATATTTCAAGGTGACTGGCTCTATGGCGTAGGCGTCCCGTAGTGCGCATTTGCGCTACCCCGTAGGAATGTGTGTCACGTGTACCATGTTCACTGTTTTTACTTCGAGGGGAAATTGCTTCTAACCCCCGGTGTTCGGTTGGTGAGTCTCTTCATCATCGCTGTCACTGGGCGGCCCCTTCCCCTTGTGTTCGGCATTAAGCCTACCAGCTTTTTTGAAGACCCAACATCTTCTATTGGTATGATTGGCTGGTTTATCGGGGGTGGCATGAATTTGGTAGGATCAATCCAGTATCTTGTCTAGATTGGATGGTCCGTCTCTTTTTGCCTTGAATGGCTTTTTCTGTTAACCGGGTTTGGAGCTGCTGAATCCGGCGTTGACCGCCGTGTCTTGCATTCCTTTATTATTATTTCGACGCTTGTGTTTATTGCGCCGTGGCTTTCCGTTGCCGTCTCGAACTTCGGAAGTTCCCGGATCACTGGTGCTGTTGCTTCTATGAGCGAGCCAGCTGTCCTCCCCACGCAAAAGCGGGTCATTAGAGCGGTGAGGGCTACCATGGATTTTGGTTTTTCTTGTCCGAGGTGGCGGGCGAGCCATTCTTCTCGGGCGCTATGTTTAAAGGCCGCAAGGGCTTTGGCGTCCGGACAATCGACAATTTGGTTTTTTTAATTAAGAACCTCGTCCAGAGCTTCCTGGCTGACTCCCCGGGCTGCTGGATAATGTGACTTAGGTCATTGGCATCCGGAGGCTGGTGAGAGAGTCCTGGATTAGGGGGTCTCCGGACAGGCGGACTATATCCTTTGGCCGGATTGTTGGACTATGAAGATACAAGATTGAAGACTTCGTCCTGTGTCCAGATGGGACTTTCCTTGGCGTGGAAGGCAAGCTTGGCGATACGGATATGTAGATCTCCTCCCTTGTAACCGACTCCCTTGTAACCGACTTTGTGTAACCCTGGCCCCCTCTGGTCTATATAAACCGGAGGGTTTAGTCCGTAGGACAACATATGATCATACCATAGGCTAGCTTCTAGGGTTTAGCCTCTACGATCTCATGGTAAATCAACTCTTGTAATACTCATATCATCAAGAACAATCAAGCAGGACGTAGGGTATTACCTCCATCAAGAGGGCTCGAACTTGGGTAAACATCGTGTCCCCTGCCTCCTGTTACCATCCGCCTTAGACGCACAGTTCGGGACCCCCTACCCGAGATCCGCTGGTTTTGACACCGACATTGGTGCTGTCATTGAGAGTTCCACTGTGTCGTCACCATAAGGCTCGATGGCCCCTTTGATCATCGGTAATGATGCGGTCCAGGGTGAGGTTTTCCTCCCTGGACAGATCTTCGTATTCGGCGGCCTCGCACTACGGGCCAATTCGCTTGGCCATCTGGAACAGATCGAGAGCTACGCCCCTGGCCATCAGGTCAGGTTCAGAAACTTAAACTACACTGCCGACATCCGCGGAGACTTGATGTTCGACGGATTCAGGCCCATGTCAGGTGCGCCACACAATCACGACGAGCATGACGTAACTCTGCCGTCAGACAGTGTTCGGGAGATCGCGTCTCCAACTACTCTAGCCTTCAATCCGGAGAAAATTGCGCCATCCGAGGACGGAAGGATAAACCCCGCCATGGAGGCCGCACTCTTAGTGGCGATGGAGCCAGATACTGACTTCACCCCTTACGAGAGCCGTGTCGCCGAACCACTGGATTCATCTCCGGCCACGGACTCCGAGTCGCCTGCATCCGTGCCTATCGAATCTGATTGGGCGCCGATCATGGAGTTCACCTCCACGGATATCTTTCAGCACTCGCCTTTCGGTGATGTGCTAAATTCATTAAGGTCTCTCTCCTTGTCAGGAGAACCCTGGCCCTACTACGTCCGGCTAGAATGGGATGTGGACGACGAAGAAATTCGCTGCCCACCCACCACCCACTTAGTAGCCACTGTCGACGATTTAACCGACATGCTCGACTTCGACTCCGAAGACATCGACGGCATGTACAACGATGCAGGAGATGAACAGGAACCACCGCCCATAGGGCGCTGGACCGCCACCTCATCATATGATATATACATGGTGGACACCGTAACGCCCCAAGACCAGAGCTTCAGATACCTTCCATGGATTCCGGGTTTTCCGGGTTTCGTCTTGTGTTTTGTTTTGTCTGTTGCATTCATCTTTGCATGTGTGCATTGCATCATGTCATCATGCCATCATGTCATTTTTTAACTCAAATAAATAAACCGTATGGATCTTCGGTCCATTTAAACTGAGGGATTTCACATGGTGATTCTCTATAAAACATATCCTCTCGATATTTAGAGAGCTATGGTAAATATTCCAATTATTTGGAATTAACCATAACACACTTGCATATTAATTCCTTTGGCCTTTTCTTCTTCAAGTGTTGACTCTCTAACCTTGCCTTATATCCTTTCATCATTTTCAGGAGCTCCACCTAGAATTTCATCATTTTGGGTCACTCCAAAAACCTGTCCTAGTTCAAACCTTTTGAATTAAATTCAAAGAAATTTGAATTTATTCTTTCAATCTTGGTCATTCCTAATTTCTTGGATCAACACATTTTGTGTGAGTCCAAGAAATTTAACCTCTTGCTCAAATTCGTTCACTAACCCTCTCCTTCATTTTTCTTCTCTCTTTTTTTCCTTCTTTCTTCTAAGGAGTATGAGAGAGAGAGAGAGGGAGGTTGCACCCAGGCCCAGCCGCAGCAGACAGCCCACCTGGGCCTCCCCACCCATAGCCGAGCCGGCCACTAGGCCCAGCAAGGTCAGCCCATCTCTCTCTCTCGAACCCCTAATTCTTACCCTAGCCGTCAGGGAGCCCGCTCCCTCGATCCCATCTCCCTCTCCCTTCGTTCTCCTCCTGCATCGCCAGGGACTCACGCACGCATCGAACCTGTCAGCCGCGCTCGATCCCCTTTGCCCTCTCTCCGATCCCCTCATCCCCCTCCAAGCGCCGCCACCAGAGTACCTCGTCGACCCCGCAGCCGCCTGCAGCTCCGTCCAAGGAGGAGCTCCCCGCGCCCCGCCTCCTCCTTCCACTAGCGCCTCCGGCGATGGCCGCCGCCGCTGAGCCCCCAACCTCTAGCAGCCCCTGCTGTGAGTCCGGCGCCCTGCTTCTTCCTCGTGATCCCACGACAGGCCTCGACGCGCCCACGTGCCCCCAAGTGCGCCCGGGGGCTTCATCAACATCAGCACAATCCACGGTGGAGGGTGCCCCCTCGCACCCACGCCACCTCAGATGGGCGCGGGCACGAGCATCATCGCACACGGCCCCATTGGAGCACTGCCCCGCCATCCTCAGGACAGTGTGACGGGCCGAGCGACATGGAGCGTGGGGCACTTCGGCGAGGTCTTCGGGGCAGCGGCCTCGGAGGCCTATGTGCCCCGCATGATGGTCCAGGAGTACACGCCGGAGGACGACCCCGACTCGTTCCTCGGGCCAGGATGGGAGGAGGAGGCGTTAGGAGCTGAAGCCTTCCAGGAGCCGCCAAAGAGCCCCGCCAGCCGCGCCGTCGACACCAGATACATGGTACCATTAATCCCTTAGGGACAAGCTTACTCTAACCATGAGTCACAAATGAACCAGGTCACGGTGCCAGGCGATGGTTTCGGCACGGCGATGCCCGCCCCATCAGGAGAGGCTCACTGGGGGCTGCATGGGAGGGGCCAGGAGCAAGGCCCCTCCCCACGTCGCATGGAGCAAGCCAACGCCCGGAGGTAGCCCATATGTCGGGGTGGCGCCGGCGACCTTTCCCTCGGCAAAGGACCCGTGGTCGTTGAGGGGGCCGCTAGTGTCCCCTCTGCCCTCGTCGGGTCATCCTGGTTTCTGGTCATCCAGACGGTGGTAGGGGGTGGCGCAAGGCGGGGCACTCGTCAGGCGATATGAAGTAAGGCTCACGCTTGTGAAGATCGCCGCCCGTGACACTCTCACGTAATAATGAGTGGGGCTGTACACGCCCCAGAGCCTCGGGAGAGCCGCCCTCGGGCCTCGGGGGCTCCCTCCCACGCCTAGTGGCAGCACTTAGCTCCACGCTGGTGAGAAGAGGTCGAAGACTATACTAGGCGTCAGACGCGGCCATTTTCTTTGGATCTCTTTTCTGTAACCCCGCCTTCTGGATATGGATTTAAGTTGAAGTTGAATTTTCAGTTGATACGCACGGGGGATGCCTTTTCTCGTTCAAGCTATTTCTCGCAGTCTGTTTCTTGCCTTATTTCGGAGTTCGCGCCTATCGCTCCCCCCTCGCGAGCCCCTCGCGAGCGGGGATGGGCATGAAGCACACGGGCCACGCACGTGTCGGGCCGCGGCTGGCGCTCGCTTATCACGCGGCCCCCTCGGGCGTGTCGAGGAATTCCTCAGGAGCTTCTCAGAAACCCACAATCTCTTAAGCCGGTTTTGGGCTCGTCTAGGCTAAGGTAAACTGCAACAACAACCTTGCCCCAGCATATGTAAGCTCGTGAAGACGCATACTCAATTTGACACAGAAGGATAAAACCTGCGAGTTGTTTACATGAGGGGATCCCCCTCTCAAAATGCTCTCACAATCTTCCGGGGCCACACCCAAGTTTTTACGGGGTAAACAACAGGGAAACATGGGATCAGCCGGATATGTCGCTCGCCGCGTCCCCCATGTCATCTTCAGATGCACAGCTGGCGTCGCTGTCGCCATCGTTGGCGTCGCCTCCACCTTCACCGGCGCCGGCATCGCCATCGCCAACCACGTCGCCTTTGTTCACGGCAACTACTACCCCGTCGTCGTCAGAAGCGAAGGCCCTGACCAGCGCATCCATGTTGTCTTCAACCCATCGCGCTAGGTCGCCCCGGATGGCTTCCGGTACGGGAGCAATGGCGACATCAAAATCGAAGTTGGGATCGGCGTTCCGGAGGTGGCTGAAGACGTGGGAGAATGCGCGCCGAGCAGGCTGCGACTCCTCTCATCGACAAGTTGGCGAGCCCTCTCGGAACGGTTCTACAGGCACGTCACCACGTCGGTAAAGAAGCAGAGGTGGCCGGCGTAGTCGATTGCATTGGGATGAGGAGCATTCTCATTGCAGATATGGCCCAGGGCAGTGTTGGCCCTATTCCTGAGGTCCTCGAGCATGGGGGCGTGCACACGCTCCAACGTCTGCTGCTGAAGCACTTCGTCCTTGTTCTGCTGCGCCATGGACTCGGTGTCGGCGACCCTCTCCCGAAGAGAGAGCAGCTCGGCGTGGGCGGAAGCCAGCTCAGCCTGCGCCGAGGCCAGGGCGAATGCGGCGGCCTCCTCACGCCACTCCACCTCGATCAACCTGGACTTGAGAGCAGCAGTCCTACCAACGGCCCCGGCTTCCACGAGCTTCAGCTTCAGGTCGTGCCTGCTCTCGAGATTCGTGCGAGCCTCGGCCACCCAGCGTTCGACCTCCTCCTGGGTCCTGGCCTCGCGTGCGTCGATGTCATCCTCCGCCTGAGCAACCTAGCGCTCCCTCATCTCCAGTCGTTCGAGTTCAAGGCTGCGCTCCATAGCTTCTAGCGCCAGCACCTCCTCGCGCTTTCAGACCTCTTCCTCCTTGGCGAGCGTCCCCCTCAACAACGCAAGGGAAGCCCTGCATGCCTCCACCTGCTGATCCAAGACGGCGCTCCAGGCTTGGAGCTCCCACGTGCGCTTCTCCGCGCCCTCGCGATGGCGGTCAGCTTCCCGAGCCTCTTCCAGAGCTCGGGAGCAGGCCTCACGGGAGGCTGCAAGGGAAGCCTCAGCCTTCGCATTATCGAGCTCGCGCTGGTGGTGCCCGAGGTTGATGGCCACCTTCAGCTTGTGCCACTCCTCCGCCAACCGAAGGCCCTTGGCCTCAAGGCGCGCGTCAACACCCCCAAGTTCTTCATCGAGTCGGTTCATCGTGCCCATCACCTCCTGGAAGAGCTCATGACGAACAACGCTCTGCCCGTGCTCGAACTCAAGCACACGGCCCATCTCGTCCTCCGCCACAGGGGTTGTGGGCGACGCCCGGAGCGGTGCACCCCCTCTCAGCAGGGGGCTGGGGGTTGGCGCTGCCCCAGGCGCTAGCTGGGCCTCGCGAGGGGCCCGAACTAAACGGGGCCCGCTGCTTGAAGAAGACCCCAGGATCGAAGCCAACCAGCCACTGTCCGCGACCAGGGGGAGCCCTTGGCACGCTTGCTGTGCTCCGAGCAAGGCCATGAAGAGAAAACGGCAAAGGCGGAAGCTCAAGACACCTTAACGACGGGCCAACTCGCATGGTTGACCCCACGCCATGGGCAGCGCACGAGCCTGCGGCGCTCAAGTTTGGCGGGGGAAATGGGGCGAGAGGGAGCTGCTTCTCAGGAGATTTCGCGGCCTTGGCAGAAGGGGTCCTGAGGAGACAATCGTCAGGAAGGAAAGAAACACGCGTAAGATCACCAAGATGAGGTACTTACTCGTCAACGGCGACACACTTCCTCCGTTTTAACAGCCCAAAGGACCCCTTCCTCTTACGGAGTTCTTCGAAGTCCATGCAAAGCGGCCGAAGCACTGGACATGGAGGCCGACACGAGGTGCGGCTGGAGAAGTGCTCGGAGGGGCAGCCTCAGAAGCGCCAAGCTGAGGGGAGCTAGCCGGCTCTGCCTCGCAGTAACTTGCCAAGGCCTCAGGAGCCTCGGCCACGGGAGACACGGGCTGCGTTGCTCCTTCAACCGCCGCCCCAGGGCAAGAGTCATGAGTCCCTGAGGTCGACAGTTCGGGAGCCCTGGGCGGCATCAGCATCTCAGCACCTTCACTATCGGCCCCCAGCGGTGCTCGCCCCCTGCACGAACACTTGGGGTAAGCTCGACTCCGGCGTCGAGGAGAGGGACCACTACGATGGGGTTCTCATGGGGCCCCACGGGGCCAACTGGGCGCAGCCCCCACTCATCGAAGGAGGGCATCCGCTCTGTGAATGTCATCTTGTTCGAGTAGCGGTACAAAACACAACTCTTCCTTGGCAAGTCGTCTGGCAACGGGACACCCGTCAGGACCTCGAGCACCACTCGCCGCGCCTCAGGGGAGAGCCCAGGCTCCTGAAGTCTCATGTGGTCCTGGCTGCTGAGCAAGGCCCACATTGGCCGGGAGTGGCGCTGAAGCGGAGCGATTCAGCGCCGGATGAACTCCCTCACCACCATAGGCGCAGTCACGCCAAGGTCTTTGAGCCACCTCAACCTTAAGGGTTTTGCCGGAACCCGTGATCCGACAACAGCCTTTCTCATACGTATATGTGAATGACATATTGTTGATCGGAAATGATGTAGAATTTTCTGGAAAGCATAAAGGAGTGTTTGAAAGGAGCTTTCAAAGAAAGACCTCGGTGAAGCTACTTACATATTAGGCATCAACATCTATAGAGATAGATCAAGACGCTTGATAAGTTTTTTTCAATGAGTGCATACCTTGACAAGATTTTGAAGTAGCTCAAAATGGAACAGTCAAAGAAGGAGTGTTTGCCTGTATTGCAAGGTGTAAAGTTGAGTAAGTCTCAAAACACGACCACGGCAGAAAATAGAAAGAGAATGAAAGTCATTCCCTAGGCCTCAGCCATAGGTTTTATAAAGTATGCTATGATGTGTACCAGACCTATTGTGCTCCTTGCCATGAGTTTGGCAAGGGGGTACGATATTGATCCAGGAGTGGACCACTGGACAATGGTCAAAGTTATCCTTAGTTACCTAAGAGGACACTACAAAAAATACACTTCCATGATGATACGTGTTTGTCATAGTAGGTCACATTTTTTGTCATGCATGTACATCCATGACGATTTTACGACAGAATCAAGATAGTCATACATGTGCTGTCGTAGAAGTGTTCCATGACATTATGTCACGACCGGTTTTCCAATAAAAATGTTTATTGAGAAACCAATCTTTTGAGTCCAGTATGAGAAAAATCCTCCTTACTGGTAGACAAATTCTTGATACAATAAGCCAGTAGCATAAAATATATTACAGGGTCGAGCTACGGTTGCTCAACCAAATTATTACAAGCATGCCAATAATTATACATAATGGCGGATATGACACAGTGGTGTGGAGGTATACTACTGACTCGAGGATAGGGTGGTGGTGGAAAATCATAGCGGGGAGTGAGATACATGACTCTAAAACTGGCATCTCATCGAGCGTCGAGGTGAGGCTCGATGAATTTATTTGGTAGCGGAAGCGGATATAATACAGTGACCAAATCCAGGGTCGCACGAGACTGACTGGGATTCCTCTAGGCGTCGGACTCGCTATCAAATTCTTCATCCATGAGATCGCCTTCGTCAGCATCTGGCCAAATCAACAAGCCAGGTGAGTACTTTGAAACTACTCGCAAGACAGTTCGGACGTAAGATATAACCAATGCATGCATGGATGCGTCATGATTAATTTACCAATGCACATTCAAAATTTAGCAAGCAAGGTAAGTAAAAAGGGAATCGGCGGTAGTCCGCCTGAAAACCCAACAAAAAGAAATAATAGGAAACCGATCGGGTGTCTGAAGCGACGCCTCGAAGGGTGAACAAATAAATAAAGATCATGCCGCAGTCGGGCGTCTAAGCGACACCACATAAAGGGCTTAAACTGAAAATAAAAGACATGCATGCCACAGTCGGACGTCGGGGCGACATCACAGAAAGGGCTTATATTGAAAGTAAATAACAGTACTGCCGCAGTCGGACGTCTAAGCGACATCACAGAAAGGGCTTTTATTGAAAGTAAATAATAATATTGCCACAGTCGGACATCTGAGCGACATCGCAGAAAGGGCTTTTATTGAAAGTAAATAATAACAATGCCACAGTCGGACGTCTGAGCGACATTGCAAAAAGGGCTTTTATTCACAAGTAAATAATACTCATAATAAATATTCAATTCATGATAATAAACGGGTTAGTCCATCCACAGGAATAAACATTTAACCGGACTTAGCACTCATGTGATTCACCAGAGTCTCTATCATCAAAACTGACATTTGTCAGGATAAGATAATACCGAACTTGGACATGGAATAGATGATTCAAAGGGATATATGACTCTGCAGAGTTTGTAGGAAAAATTTTCCCACAGCCAACGGATTTCCGTAGTCACGAAGGACTAGTTCCGTTTACGGTATTTCGGAAGAAAACACAGCTAACGAGTACACACCCATCCTACCTCTCGATGCCAGGAATCACCCTAGACATCGTCCAAGAAAAACTTTTGAGATGGGGAGATCACAATCTCGAATAGCATGGGATCAAATTTATATACGCGCGCTCTAAGGGGTGCCCCCCTCTCGGTCCCAACCGGAAACACCCATGCCCCCTGACCGGATGACTGGCTTTAATCCAGGGCCATGGAACCATCATCACGGCCTCTCCTTTTGGTGTGTACCAAGAAAGCGTTTTGCAACTTACTAAGCCATATTCCTTGCGGAAAACATGTGGTAGTACAGGGAAGGAAAAATGGAAGGAACTGGACCGATACGGGTTGACACTGAAGTCATATAGTCTGGCATAAGACTAGCATGCTACAACACTGCCATCTTACCCATCCTCATGCCAACACATGGCCATGCATACTCACATCCATCCACTTATGGATTTTCGAAACTCACTTGCCTCAACGTTGCATGTAACATGACATTCGTCGGTATGCTCATCAACATGCCATGAAACTACTTAATGCAAACATGTCAAAACAATCATCATATCAAAAGTTCAAACATGCTTGCCTGGTTCAGAGTAGTCGGAGCCTAGCTCGGTGAAGTTCACAGTCCCGTCACCTCCTTCGGTGTCTACGGTATAAAGAAACATACGCGCTAACGTAAATACCGTGAGGTGCACAAAATTATTCCAAATATTTTTCAAATAAATCTGATAAAAAACTAGACAAAATTTCAAAGAGGACAGTAAAAGAATCAATCAAAAATACTCTTCTGTTTAAAAGTTATTAGTGTTTTTGTCCAGGGACCTATCTGTAATGAAACAGAAACTTTCCAGGGTTTTCTTTATAAAAACAGAAAACGCTTCAGTCCCGAATACGCCAGTCCAGTGGGGAAGACGTACTTTGCCCAAAGGCGTTTCCAGAAAACGATTCGAGAAGAATAAAAAGCTGACGGGGCGGACCCACCCGTCGGGTTTGAAAATGAAAACAGAGAGTTGGCGCCAGAGGGCCGCGGTGATCGCCGGCGGCGATCCACGGCGAGGCAGGAGGATCGGAGGGTACCTCCGTGTTCAGGGCGTCATTCCGCGTCGGTTGGCGGTGGTGGTGGTCGCTGGCGAACACCACGTCGGCGGCGGCCCTTGCTCCAGCGGACGGTGGTTCAGGCGTGGATGGAGCTCGCCGGAGAGTGCTGCGGAGGGCAAATTGAGGAGGGGGTTAGACCTCTGGTAGCTAGAGGAGGTTACTGACGGAGTTTGGGCGCCGGGGACGGCCTCACCGGAGTGAAACGGGGTGGAGGCCGAGGCGGAACGGAGCGGCCGGAGTTGGGGGAGGAGACCTCCTCGAGGTCCTCCTAGTGGCCTGGTGGGGCGTTGGTGAGGTGTAGTGGTGGTGCGTGCTCGAGGGTGAGCTCGGGGTCCCCTTTTATAGGCGATCCGAGGCGGTGGCCGTGAACGGAGTTCTCCGGCGATGGATTACGGCGGTGCAGTGCTTGGTCGGGAAGTTTAGGGGGTTGGCCATCATCGTGGAGGTCCACTGGCTCCACTCCGACGCTCAACGGACTAGGATTAGAAGCTTAGGGCAGGTTTTGTCGGTACGGGACGGCGCGGGTCCGTCGGCGGCAGAGAGCGTGCCTAGTGCTTGTCGGGCCATGGCGACGGTGCAGCGGGGCTGCGCTGGCATGCATGAGCCACGCGTAGGGCTAGGAAGCAAAGGGCGGCGCGGAACGGCGTTGCAATGCCGGTGCTGCCACTGTTGGCCGCTATGGGTGGCGTGGCCACCGCAGAAGCCGCCAGCTCCGGCGATGCTCGCCGCCTCCGACGCCAGGAACCAGCCAAGTGCGCGTGCGGCGCTCTGGACAGCGAGGAGGGGCGGCGCGCATCGCGCCACAGCGCACTGTCGACGCGTGACTGAACCCTGACGAAGAGAAACGACACTGAACTCTGAAACTCTGAATTTTTCTGGAAGTGTATAGAAACTATACAGGCCAGGTGTTCGACAGAATGATTTTGGTATGTAGGGGTTTCTCCTTGAGTTGAAACTTGGTGGGGTGGCCTCTCATTGCACCAGGGGGCTGCCTGAATTTTTGTGGAATTTTTGGAGCAGAGGAGATATGAATTTCACCAAATTTGGCAATTCTGGTCCAAACTTGCAGAGACTGAAATTTGAAAATTTTGAAAAGAGGGAGAGTGGATCAAGATGGTTCTGGGTTGTGGGTACCAAGTACTATCCAGGAGAGTTGGTTTGAGGCCAAAAATCAATTGCATCTTGGTACTTGCTTTGAAAATCACTCAGGCTCAAAATAATTGGCAAAAATGATTTGAGAGATAAAATAATTGAAATAAAATCCAAAACTTGTTTGGACTTGTTGAGACAGAGAATTTAGATTGTTCAAAGGTAGAGGGAGGGATTTTGAGAAGATTTACTATAGCAGACATGGTAAAACCATGGGTGGTTTTCAAGATAAGAAAAACCTAAAAATTCATAGAGTTCTTTTTATAAGAAAAAGAATAATTTCCAAAAATATACTTTGAGAAGGGAACCATCAGAGAAAGAGTTTTAAATGATCAAACACCATAGTTTGAAGAAGATACAAAAATAAAAATCCTTGCCAAAGAAGTTTTTAAGAGGAAGGTTTTCTGGAAAAAATTTAAATGGCCTCTTTTCAAAAACCAACAAAGTTTTTGCTGAAAACCAAATAAAAATTTTGATAAAAATTTTGGAGTGTCACACATTACCAAAATTATCATCACGAAAGTGTCCACTTCCATGATGATAAATCACGTGTCATAGAAGTGCTTTCATCAAGGGTGACCGACACATGGCATCGACCGTAACGGGTTGCCGTTAAGATATCGGGTCCGGTTTTGGATCCGATAGCCCGTTAACAGCCCAGACCAATGGGGATTTTCCACGTGTAAAATTCTCATTGGCCGGAGGAAACACGTGTCCGCTCCTCGGTGGGCCAGATGTCTTGCTACACTGTCTCTGAAAACATTGATCAGTTGTTGTTGCGCATGAATGTGCACCTCTGATTCCTCCACCAGTTCCATCATTGCTTCAGCCATTAATTGGTTCACAAACATACATTTTTTTTATTGCATCCAAGATAGAGGAAACTGAACAGATCTAGATGGTGATTTTGGCAGGCTTGTATTATTGATAGTGGAGAGTGTCTCGACCACTGCATCATAACATAAATTAGGAGGGGAACCGAATAGATTAATCAAGATTTATTGCCATATTACCTGGCCTATATTTATTGGAAAGAAACAATGGGGTTGCCTTGCTATTTTCAGAGCTTGTCTTCTTATCTTCAGCAGCCTACACCAAATTAACTCACTAGCATTGCTATCATTGGCCAGGTCAGATAATAGGAAAGCAACATTGACACAACAAACGTTTGGGCAACCAGACCACACTAGCCTACACCAAATTAACACAATATGGCACAGCTATCATCAGCCAGGTAAGGTAATACTAAAGAAACATTGACACAATGAATGCATGGGTAAGCAGAGCAACACAAAAATTCAGTAATGTGCATGATATGTGATAGTACACTCATGCAGCTCAGTATGCAAAACTACCAGACAGTTTTCCTTGCAAAATCAACATTGTCGCCTTTAAAATTTTGCTATAACTAATTTTAGATCAGATAAAGGCTGGATTCACGCCGATTAATGAAATACATGCTGATGTAAAAATATAGTGATATACAATATGTACTTACATCAGCATTGGAGCACAAAGAATTCCCGCAAGATAATTTCCTCGAATACGATCGCAATGGAGGAAGTCTTCTATCGTTTAACCTTATTTTCTAAAAGAGAGATGGGTAAGAAACATGTAGAGAATATGATAAGAATGCTATAAAATTTCATGATGCGAGGATACACACACGCTTCTTATAATGGAGTTGACATATTTTTGCTGGACTGGAGTGGACTAGTTCTTTGTCCTCTGGAATCTGCTTATTATCAGTGGGAGTTGTGTTTCTCTGTGCTGGAGCAGTATCTATGAAAACTAGAGTTGGTTTATTATCTCCTGGCATTTGGATATTTTGCAAAGACCTAGTTTGTAACCCTTCAGATTCTAACATAGTCGTATTCCCCTTGCATGGCTTATATAGAAGAATGGTGCTTCAATTATTAAACATGCTACAGCAGAGATGGAATAGGTACTAAAGAATAGAAAGGCATGACATATTGACATGTATTCCCTCCATCCGGAAATAAATGGATGGGTCTAGGCGTATTTCAGTTCTAGATACATCCAGTTTTATCCATTTCTGCGACATGTAATCCGGACGGAGGGAGTATGATGTAAGAGCTAGGGATACGACAGGACAACAGTGTAAAAAACACTACTTGAATGTAAATTGTATGCTAGCGGAATACATATAGAAAAACACTAAGGCAACATACACGTGTATGATTGGGAAACTAAGATGGCATTGCAAGAGACCACTAGAACATCACTTCAGTGTAAAAAAGAACATGGTATGGTAGAAAGATGAAGTACATACTGATGAATAACAATGCATAAGATATTGAGAAGCATGATGGCCAAACTAAGCAGATGGCATTGCGATAGAGTAGAATTACAATACTTGAATTTGAAAACATGTTATCATGAATGGAATAGGTACTGAAAAATAGGAAGGCATTCCATATTTACATGCATGATCAGTAGGCTAAGGACAAGGCATTGCAATAGAGTAGATGCACTCCAGGACATTATATGCATGTTGTACCCATATCAAGGGCCAAGTTAGAGCAAGGACCTTGTGGGGTGAATAGGATTCGTCATCTTTCTGCAAGTCTTGTGAAGAACTGCCTTTACATGTTCCATCATATTGGGTATCATTGACATCAAGTTTGTTGGCCGTTACATTGCTCCGTGAGGTTCTAGTGGAGAAATTAGTGTGTGCAATTATATCTGACATGGATGGAAGACACCTAGTAGTTAGATTTATGCAATGAGTGCCTGTAGGAGACGACATAAATAGTAGGACTGGAGTTAACTAGCAGCAACAGGTCTCCAAAACTAAAGGGAGAACACAGATGAAAGCTACAGAATATGTATCGTTTGTACTCGAGATTAACTAGATGGCATGCAAAAGTATTAAAGAACAACATAGGTTATACTAGAAGTGGTATAATACTATAATCACCATCCTGTGGGATAGCATTGGCTGATGGATGATAACTATGGAACAGCGTTACCTAAAGAACAATTATCTTAGCTGAACTATGGAACAACGTTAACTCCTGAACAAGACCCGTAAGAGATCAGCATGAATATACAGTGAAATGTGATAATCTATTTTCCATGCTTAGATGAATAACAAAGCCATAAATGTTGCACACAAGTAAGATGAGGGTAGAACCTATCTGGCCGCCATCCATAGGAGTGAGCATCATGTGCTTACTTGTCGATGGCCCTGCAGTTGTTGTGGCTGTCCATGTCGGGCACGCGCATTCGATGCAGGGAACTATTGAGTGGGGACTATAGCTCCCTTCTGGTGTATTCTTCCCTTGTTGGAGCAGCTGCGGTGAGTTGGAAGACGGTGTGGCTGAAGATGCAGAGAAGCATAATGTTAAGAACGACACATCTCTCTGATTTGAAGAAATACCCTAAGAGATCAATAGCAAGGTACGATAGTGCTCACGCGTCTGTTGACTGAAGACTAAATTGGCGTCACACGATTTTATTTTATTTTGGTACTGTCTGATCTACACCAGATGGCTTGATGGCCGTCTTGTGCCTCCCGACTGACACTGTTCGGAATCTTCCCCGAAGAGCCAGTGACCACCGGCAGAGCAGCCTGCCTCCACCGTCCGTGGCCCGACCAAAACCCCGCTCCCCACCCCACGCACTGCCGTGGTTGCGCCCTCCCCGGGCAAATCAACAAAGAGTCGTCATCCAGATTCGGCCGCAGTAGTACCTTCAACCCACGCAACTCTAAGATAGCCATCTAAGCGCTGCTTCCGCGGCGAACTTGCACCCCGCACCCTTACGTTAGACACCAGCCAGTCGACAGCCTAGGAGCTCCGCCGGCTCAAGGCGTATTGCTTCCCATTGGGAATCGATTGGCCGAGAATAAAAAAATCAGACAACTGACGCCTAAATAAAGTGATTTGAGCTGGGGGTGCGACCTATCTGGCGGCCCGATGAAGTAGGCAGCTCCAGCTGCTGAGTCGGTGAGACCAGCATGGTTGTGGTGGCTACCGGCGGCAGGGAAGCGGAGATGTTGCGATGGTCGACGACTACGGGGAAGAAGCGCCAGGGCTCTGGACGGTTCCAAAGTTGGAGCCACTCCGGCGCTGTAAACAACGGCGGGTGTGATCGGCTCTGGTATGGTTCACGCAGCCGTCGTCGAGGTAGCTCCGGCAGCATGGAGTAAGAGGCACACGACCCAGTGCACGACGACAAATGGACATCGTCTCCGAGATTAGAGAGGAGGGCGGTTGTGAATTTGGTGCGGTGGGGGCGCCATGGAAGAGGGGCTGAGGTTTCACGGCTCAGGAGAAGGGAGATTCCGGGGAGAAGGTGGTTTGGCGCCCACGAGGTATGAATGGGGAATTGGGAGGGGGAACCATGTCTTACGGACGCATTTGTCTGAAATGTGTGGGGGTGTCGGTGTCAAAACCGGTGGATCTCGGGTAGGGGGTCCCGAACTATGCATCTGAGGTTGATGGTAACAGGAGACAGGGAACACAATGTTTACCCAGGTTCGGGCCCTCTTGATGGAGGTAAAACCCTACGTCCTGCTAGATTAATATTAATGAGTATGGGGGTTACAAGAGTTGATCTACCACAAGATTGTAATGGCTAAAACCCTAGAAGTCTAGCCTATCTGATTATGATTCTCCTCCTCTACGGACCTAGCCGTCCGGTTTATATAGACATCGAGGGGGACTAGGGTTATCCAAAGTCGGTTACATAGAAAGGAATCTTCATATTGGGACGCCAAGCTTGCCCTCCTCGCCAAGGAGAGTCCCATCCGGAAACGGGTGAGAGTCTTCGGTCTTGCGTCTTCACAGTCCATCAGTCCGGCCCACGTACCATAGTCCGGACGCCTGAGGACCCCCTAATCCAGGACTCCCTCAGTAGCCCCCGAACCAGGCTGCAATGACGAGGTTCCTTCCCCGAGTACTCCAACACAGTCTTCGTACAACGAACGTGTCCGGCTCTGCAAGACAAATTCCACACACAACCGTAGAGAGTATAATATATCTTGAGTCCAATCCGCTGATAACTATTGGTAATGTGACAACACATCACCACCCGGTCATTATTTCGAACCGTTTTTCGGCCTACCGCTTCGAGATGCGGTCTCATTGGCACATCTTGTCAAAGCAGAGATCGTGTCCCCTTATTACAGAACTCTCATCAATACGGGCATGGGAAATCCAACCGTGCCATTAACACGGCTCTTGGGAATATGCGAGTTTCAAGGCGAGTGGGGAGGCGCTTGATATTCACTGCCTTTATAAGGAGATAAGGATTCCCTTCTTTCACCCACGCCTTCTCCTTCTCTCTGCCCTCCCATTCTCAAGCTCCAGCGCCCGAGTCCTCATCCTCTCCGCCTCAAGGAAGCACTCGGCCATGTCCGGATCTGGAGCGCAGGGCAAATGGATGGCCTCCTCCGTCAAAGAGAAGGACATCACCAAGCTTCAGGAGGCCGGGTATCTGGCGAAGGAAATCGCCCATCGGCTTCCGGCCAAGGGGCAAATCGTCCCCACCCGAAGCCTAATGAGAGGGTGGTGTTTATCCCCCATTTTGTTCGCGGGTTAGGGTTTCTCTCCACCCTTTCGTCCGAGGACTCATGTTTTATTACAGGCTAGATTTCCATGATCTAGCTCCAAACTCCTTCCTCAACATCTCGGCATTCATTGTCGTGTGTGTGGCCTTCCTCCGCATTCCACCCCACTTCGGACTATGACTCAAGATCTTCAACGTGAAGCCAAAGGTGGTGGATGGCCAACACGCAGAGTGCGGAGGCGCCATGGCGAGCAAGCTGCCCAATGTCACAAGGCCCAAGGGTACTTCTGTGGAGACTGTCAAAGAGTGGCAGAAATTGTGCTTCTATATCGCAGAGCTCCGCGACACCACCTGGGCCGCGGCTCCCGAATTCAAGTCCGGAGCTCCAAGGCAACTCACCTCATGGATAGAGAAGGGCCCGAATTGGTCCTTGTCGGACGAGTTGACCGTGCTACAAACGCGCATCCAGAGCATGGTAGACAAAAACATCAAGCTCGTCAACATGATCCAGGTGATGTTAGTTCGCCGGATCCTCCTTTGCCAGAACCGGAGTTGCCCTTTGTGGGAATTCGATCCAGAGAAGCACCAGACCTTGGAGAGGCTCTTCGGAACCACGCATGAAGATATCTGGAAGTTGCTCTTTAAGGGCAACGAGACATGCCAGAGACAGACGAGGACCGCGGGCACGATCTGGCCCATCCTGCTAGTACGGTAAGTGTTTCACGTTTCCACATGCATCCTCTGCTTGCTTATTCAAGGAAGATTCCTAAACCCCACCAGTTATATTTTTAGGTATGGATAGAGAAAGCGGAGCGGATTAAGTGTCTGGCTCCGCTGCCCGAGGAACCGGCCATCCCTCTTCTGACGAAGATGCTGGTTCCTGTGCCTTACCAGACGCCAGAGTAGAAGGCCCAGAAGACAGCCAAGGGGGCCCGGAGTGGCCTTCGTCGCACAGGAGCTTTGGGCAGGACATCCGAAGACAACGAGACTCCCTCCTCCGCCGCCGAAGACAATGATGAGGACGAGGAGGAAAGCAGTTCTCCCCCTGAAGGGGGAAGAAGAAAAGGGCGGCCTCCATGAATCTGGAGGCAGAGGCGTCAAAGAGGGGGAAAGTTCCCTCGCGGATAACTCCGCATGGGATGTCGACAACAACCCCGAGCCACGCCGCCGAAACAAGCCCCCGGCCGCATCGTGAGTACTCAAAAAACTCTAACATATTATATTCGGCCTCTTCGGTTTGTAGGTTTAACGCATTAAATCATGTACTTGTAGTCCGGCCCACGACAGCTCCCTGCGATCCTCATCAGGAGGTTCACTGGATTCAAAAGCGATGGCCAGTGAGTCACCGCCAACCGCTCAATCTCCCACAGCCAAGGGTGACGACGGGGCGCTGTCCCAAAGGACCTTCCCGGGCCAAGGAGAGGTTCGGGAGGCTGTCCGGGTGGCACCAGAGGATGACCCTTTGGCCGCCTGTCACCTGGGAGAGAAAACCCCCACGGAGACTGGCGATGGGGGCCGTGTCCAGTTCGGACCCCGGCCAAATGTGGTTCCGGAGACCTATACGGTTCCGGAATCCAGCAAGTAGCCTCCTTCGAGGGAAGGAGGTGTGCCTATTCCGCCGGTGACCTCTGTCCAGCCAGAGGCACCGGATAATCTGTTGGAAGCACTGCAAGGCGCTTCCATCATGGAGGAACACCGTATCCTTATGGGTACGGTGGCTGAGAGGGTTCAGTCCATCAAGAGCGGACTGACCGAAGCCTGCACCAGCCTGCTGACCGGCTTTAAGGTAAGCGATGCGAAAGAAAAGATCATAGTATAGACAGTGTAGCCCCTGAGACACTGTCCGGTGTTCGAAAAGAAAAGCCGGACAGAGGATCAAGTAATTTTCGCATGAAACTAACTAAATATGTCTTATGAATACAGGCGTCGTTGCTAGCCGCCACCTCTCATGCCGCTGAGGTCTCCAGACTAAAGCAGAGTCTGGAGTGGGCCGAAGAAGAGCTTTGCCTTGTGAAAAGGCAGCTGGAGAACAAGCAAGGTATGTTGGAGACTTTCTGTATATTCGGAAGGAATAAACGATGTATATTGATTGGTAGTGCCGTGATATTTGTAGGAGCGGCGACTGAGGTTGATGCCCTCAAGAAAGCGCTGGCCGAAGCCGAGGAGAAGGCGGCGAAGGAACGAGCCGTCCGGAAAAAAGCATGAGGCCAGGCTTAGGGAGGTCCAGCAGGAGCTCCAGGACGCTTCGAAGAAATACGAGTCCTTGGAGCGTCAGCATGCGGACCAAGAATCTGAACTTGAGAAGGCCCACCAGAGCACATAGGAGGCCCGGACCGAAGCCCAAGGCGCCCTCCAAGAAATCCAGGAGGCTAGAAAGATCGCGGCGGGTAAGGCTTTTATTATGCAAAGCAAGTATGTGAAGAAGAGGTATCTCTTACTGACCCAGATGTGGAGTTCTCCAGGGGCATTGGCGGATCTGTCCGCGCAGCGTTTCTGACACTGCTGAATTCTTCCGAGTCGGAGAGGGGAGCTCGACAGAGAAGTTTTTCTGGTCGTAATACCTTGCGCCAGAACATCCGGTGCCCTTGAGCGACCAGCTAAAACAGCTGGTCGAACTGCATAGGGTGGCCGTAACTGGCCATGAAGGACTTGATAGTCTGGCTGTGGCCGGCCGAAGTTATCCCCAGTAGCTACTTTGATCTCATGAAGTAGCTAGTCGACGCCTGCCCTCGGCTTGACGCCATCAAGCGGTCGGTTTGTATCGAAGGTGCGCGGATGGCCTACGCCCGTGTCAAGATGCAGTGGGCGAAGATGAATGCTGCCACAGTCGCAACCGAAGGACCCCCCGTGGGCAAGGAGTACCACACGCCCATGCGATATTTTAGCGAAGTCCTTGAGGGATCCCGCATTGTGGCGGAGCAGTGTACGAAGGATGTAATCTTTGGGTGAATATTGTTTCGCCCTGTAACAAGCTCGGCTATGTAATATAATGTTTGCTTAATATTTTACCTCATGTGCGGCCGTGTTTATGAAATTTTGAGAGTTGGCCAGTCGTCGGCTTCAGCCCCCACGTAGGTAGTACGGGGGTGTTCGGGATGGAATCTAAACACTCTTGATCCAATTTGTTTGGTCCTTGAAGGAGGTGTTTAGCGCAACGAACCAGGCAATCGGACTATATGGCTTTATCACCCTCACTTAGCCATAGGATTCTATAATGAAAATTTAGGTGCAGCCCCTAGTATCCAAACTAGGGTACTATAAACACCTGATCGGGTAAAAAGTCGATTCATCGCATAATGCAAAAAAAATCACCAAAGATTTGAAACCTCCGAAGAGCTGACTGGCTCTCGACGCATCGTGACAGTCAGTTTTTGGCTTTCTCTACTGAGGTGCTCATCCGGATAAGCCAGGATACAATCGCAGTAGTTCTCCCTTTACTACCCTAGCTGATATAGCGGAATGTAAGGTAGTAAGCACAGGAGCCGGGCAACCCAGCTATTGACCAAAGACATGATTCGGAGCCAATGCATATAATGCTAAATTCGGGGTGTCGAACTATGTTGTAGAAAGTGTTCGGACTTTGTTGCCGTATTATGGGTCGTGATGAAGCCCCTGGCAGATTAAAGCGTACCAAAGTGTACAGTCGCAACTTTGAGAAAAAACCATCAAAGAAAAATAAGGAAAAAAGGGGAGTAAGCTAGTGCCACAGAAGTTGGGCCGCAAACTGTTTCCATTATAGTTTGATTAATACGGCAAAGCGTATTTGTACAAGTGGTGCGATAAGCAGCCGGGCTATTTAACATGCCACAACCAAGGGAGAGCTGCGTGTGGGTCCTGAAAGCAGGTAGAGTGATTGTTAAAGAGACCATCTAAGAATTCCCTTGTATGCCAATGCTTCTTGCCATCTTGGTGTATCCATCCTGCCGAGAGGACCGATGATCGAGTCGTCAAAGGAAACCTGCGGAAAAAAGACCTAAAAAGATAAAAAGGAAGAATTGAAAGTATGTGTGTCCACGAGCGGTGGAGCCGTAGTACGGATCACAGGATAGATATGCCTTCGTCTATGCCCATGGTATTTTGAGTGCGTAGTTATGTACGCGCGGTACGAATGTTGCTTCTTGGTTGGGACTGGGACGGAGGCCGGATTACTAGTCGAGCTCTTAACGAGCTGGGCTGTCCTGCTGCAGAGCAGTCCGGATTCATTTGACAGTGTTCGGGATTTCGGCTGATGAATTAAGGTTCTACTTGAGGAGGCCGCTCTATACATCTGCTGCTAACGCAGTGGTGTGCTCCTCGGTACGGAGGGAGCGCTCTGTGTTTCCATTGACTATTATGGCGCCGCTTGGACCGGGCATCTTGAACTTAAGATAAGCATAGTGTGGCACCGCGTTGAAGCGTGCAAATGCGGTTCTACCGAGCAGTGCGTGATAGCCGCTGCAAAAGGTGACGATATTGAAGATCAGCTCTTCGCTCCGGAAGTTATCCGGAGATCCAAAGACAACCTCTAGTGTGATTGAGCCCGTACAGCGGGCCTCTACACCTGGTATGACTCCTTTGAAGGTAGTCTTTGTGGGCTTAATTCTTGATGGATTAATGCCCATTTTGCACGTTGTATCCTGATAGAGCAGGTTCAGGCTGCTACCACTATCCATGAGGACTCTCGTGAGGTGAAATCCATCAATGATTGGGTCGAGGACCAGTGCGGCTGACCCGCCATGATGGGTACTGGTCGGATGGTCCCTGCGATCAAAAGTGATCGGGGCAGGAAGACCATGGGTTGAACTTTGGGGCGACTGGCTCCATCGCGTAGACGTCCCGGAGCGCGCGCTTGCGTTCCCTCTTGGGGATGTGGGTAGCGTATGTCATGTTTACTGTTTTAACTTGGGTGGGGGGACTTCTTCTGTTCCCCTGTGTTCGGTGGCCGGGGCTCCTCGTCATCGTCCTTGCTTTGTGACCCCTTCTCCTTATTTTTGGCATTTAACTTGCCGGTCTGTTTAAAAACCCAATAGTCTCTATTGGTGTGATTGGCTGGTTTGTCAGGAGTGCCGTGTATCTGGCATGGGCGATCGAGTATGCGGTCCAGGATGGATGGGCCCAAATTGTTCCTTTTGAACGGCTTCTTCCGCTGGCCGGACTTGGAGACGCTGAACCCGACGTTGACCGTCATATTGTAGGTATTATGACCGTTGTTTCGACGCTTGTGTTTGTTGTGTCAGGGCTTGCCATTGCTATTTTTGGCTTCCGCAGTGCCAGGTTCACTTGCACTGTTATTGCTACGGGCTAGCCTGCTATCTTCGCCCGTGCAAAAGCAGGTCATAAATGCCGTAAGGGCTGCCATGGTCTTCGGCTTCTCTTGGCCAAGGTGCCATGAGAGCCATTTGTCTCGGACGCTGTGTTTAAAGGCCGCCAAGGCCCGAAAGAAGCCGTTCCCCCGCTAAGGAGAGTGTTTAGTGTGCATATTTAGTGGGCGGGGGGTGGGAAGCGAAATTCGTCATCAGCCTCCAGTTCGAACCGGATATAATTCGGTCGTGAGTCCCCCACTAAGGAGAGTGTTTGAATGAGTTTAGCACATCGCCCAAAGGCGAGTGCCGGAAGATGTCCGTGGAGCTGAATTCGACGATCGATGCCCGGTCAAGATCGTTGTGCGTGGACGCACATGCTTCGGAACCTGTAGCCGGAACCGTGTCCAAGGTTCTGGCAACACAGATCTCACTTGAGGTTGGGTCTATGTGCGGCTCCAACACCGCTGAATCTACGGCCTCTGTGGCGGGGTTGAGCCTTTCGTCCTCGGATGGTGTGACCTGCTCCATATTTAGAGTTGGAGCAGTTGCAAGTTCTACCTCCTGGGTGCAGTTCGATGACAGATTTAAGCCATGTTCATCGTGGTGATAGGGAGCGGCTACTGCCGTGGTCTCGAATCCGTCGAAGATCATGTCTTCGCGGATGTCCGCAACGTAGTTCAAGCTCCTAAATCTGGCCCGATGGCCAGGGGCGTAGCTATCGATCTGCTCTAGATGGCCAAGCGAGTTGGCCCATAGTGTGAAGCCGCCAAACACGAAGATCTGTCCGGGGAGAAAGGTTTCTCCCTGGAAACTAGTGTTGTGGATGATTCATGGGGCCATCGATCCTCTTGGCGACGGCACAGCGAAACTCTCAATGAAAGCACCAATGTCGGTGTCGAAACTGGCGGATCTCGGGTAGGGGGTCCCGAACTGTGCGTCTAAGGTTGATGGTAACAGGAGACAAGGAACACAATGTTTACCCAGGTTCGGGCCCTCTCGATGGAGGTAAAACCCTACGTCCTGCTAGATTAATATTGATGAGTATGGGGGTTACAACAGTTGATCTACCACGAGATCGTAATGGCTAAAACCCTAGAAGTCTAGCCTATCTGATTATTATTGTCCTCCTCTACGGACCTAGCCGTCCAATTTATATAGACACGGAGGGGGACTAGGGTTATACAAAGTCGGTTACAGAGAAAGGAATCTTCATATTGGGACGCCAAGGAGAGTCCCATCCGGACATGGGTGAGAGTCTTCGGTCTTGCGTCTTCACAATCCATCAGTCCGGCCCACGTACCATAGTCTGGACGCCTGAGGACCCCCTAATCCAGGACTCCCTCAGGGTGGGAGTTACAATTCTACCCCTGCCTTTAGGCTTCTCGGCTTGGATCTGTGTATTGAGGGTCGGGGATAGTAGAGTAACTTTGCTTCTCCCAAATAGTGGGCGTGAGAGATTTCGGGTGAGGAGGGCGTGTTTTGAAATATAGTGGGCGCGAGCGATTTCGGACGAGGAGGGCGTGTTTTGAAATATAGTGGGCGCGAGCGATATCGGGCAAGGAGGGCGTGTTTTGAAATATAGTGGACGCGAGCGATTTCGGGCGAGGAGAGCATGTTTTGAAATAGTGGGCGCGAGCTATTTTGGGCGAGGAGAGGGTGTTTTGCTGAACATGGTTTATGAATTATTCGGCACATGTCTTTTCTGCCAAGGAGAAGGCGCGCTTGGATGAAGTTACGAATCTACCCTCGATGTACAACGGGCCAATTGATGCGTGTCCCATATAGGCGGGTAATTTCACGTCTCCCATTTATTTGCTCGGGCGAATTCCACCGAGCATAGGGTGTTTAACGGTACATTCAAATTTTCGGAGAACGAGCATCCACATCTACCTTACCAAGTCGATCCGAATCAAATTTTGAAAAATTAGCTTGCCACTTCTTTTTTAGATAGAGAGATGATGCTCGGGAGTAATGTGTTTTTACATGCTAGTTGCTAACAATTTACTATATGACAAATAGTTGACCCACTCAAAAATAGGAATCAAACCCAAAATGAAATATCTCGATTCAATGAAATAGCTCGTTCACTAGGTCAAAACAGTGAACTAAATCCAAAATTGAATACCTCAATTGAGTAGCATGTTGTACAGTATTATAGTACTCCATGAACATGTTGAAAGTCAAATTAATGAACTTGTTTGATATACGCATATCTCCGTTCATGTGTGGATTGCAGACAACATGTTCTCCAATTTAAATATTTGAATGCAAGTTTATATCGAAACATAGTTTATATCAGTCTTTGATGCATAAAGCGCGACCTCCACCTCTCCCGGACTCCTGCTCTCTCTCTCTCTCTCACCGACAATCTTCAATTATGTCGCACGCATCCAACACATAAACCTTGTTGATCCCTCTCCTTCTCTATCCATCTCTCTCTCTTTGTGTGTGTGTGGGGGGGGTCTCTTTCTAGTTCGCATGCATATATACATCTATAGGTCTCTCTCACACACTATGTATGATTCTCTAGTCCAATCTAAATATCTTGGGTGCACTCATCGTACGCACACAAATTCCTTGGCTTGTTGCCCGTAACTCTCTCACGCTCCACTATGTCATCTTGGAGCTCTTCCCTATCTCTCTCTCAAACTCTCCAGCTCCCAGGGTCACACATACACATGCATATCTCACTCGCACTCGATAGACCCATCTAAAACTCTATCTCTCTCCCTCATTCTCTCTCCATCTCACACGCACACACACACAATCTTATGCCTAGCCAAGTATGATGGTCTCTCACTCAATTGTAGGCACACGCAGTCCCCCCCTATATGTAAATGACTAGCAAATATGCCCGTCCGTTTCCACGGAAGAAAGAATATCCCGGCACAACAACACCCTTCTAGTAAAAGAATACATCGTGCAAGGCTCGAGGATAGGCTATAGAAATATGGTAGGCAGAAAGGAAAACTTTGAACATATGTGAGAATGAGATAAGTACTTTTAAAAGTCCATTCAGAAAATAATAAATTTGAAGGTCTAATTTACTAAGAACATTCACGTTGTTGTCATTTTTAGTCTAAAGTTGCTTCTAAGCTACATGTTTTAACTCCTAAACAAATTGACACGAAAAATTGATGTTGGAATGACATACCAATGACTGCGGCAAGGTGATGTCGAAATTGCCAACACCCGTTTCACATCCACGGGTGGCACAGATCATGTGACACAACCAGCAACAACAATAGGAAATGAAACAATGTCTAGGAGATTGGCGACATCTAGGTGAAAATATGGGTCCTAAAAAACATCACCTAGCGTGACGTAGTATTGTAGTAGTGGATGTAGATTAAATCGCAAAATTTGTCCTTCAAGATGCACTCTTCGAGTTTTTCTTCATTTGAATAGATTTTCCTTATGGATGCCATCCTGGTGGCATGTGGATTCGACCAAGGAAGTTCTGATGTGTTTCTGATGATAATGGCGGTTAGATGCTCTGAGATGACGACGGTGGCATCAGGTTGTTGTGGTGGCTGAGGGCAATGGCTATATGCATGAGAAAAACGTATAGGAGGAGCAAAGGGAAAGGCGTGTGAAAGTGCTAGTGATCGACTAGAGGGGGAGTGAATAGGCGATTTTTATGAAAGTCTTCAAAACATGTAAGTTTCGAAGACAAACGATAGAAATAAACCTATTACCATGCAGCGGAAGGTAGACTACACTAGGCAAACCATAGTCAAGTATTCAATGAAGTGAAAGCACAATGACTAATAGCAGCTAGTCAGTAAGGATCAGGTAGGAAGATATTGTGAAGCCAATCAGAACAAGTAAACGCTCAGTGAAGCCAAATGGTGATGCAATCGTACAATGACTTCACAAGCATCAACAGTAAGTAAAGGGAAGGGAAGGATGAAACCAGTGACTCGTTGAAGACAATGATTTGTTGGACCAGTTCCAGTTGTTGTGACAACTGTACGTCAGGTTAGGGAGGCTGAGATTCAACTCAAAAGACCTCGTCTTCACCTTATTCCCCTTGAGCTAAGGACACCCAGTCCTCGCCCAATCACTCTGGTAAGTCTTCAAGGTAGACTTCCAAACCTTCACAGACTTTGTTCACCGGCGATCCACAATGACTCTTGGATGCTCAGAATGCGACGCCTAACCGGCTGGAGGATTCACGGTCCTCAAGTGTAATAAGTCTTCAGATCACATAGACAAGAAGACTTAAGTGATGCCTAACACTCTTTGGCTCTGGGTGGTTAGGGCTTTATCCTCGCAAGGAATTCTCTCTCAAAGGCTTCGAGGTGGGTTGCTCTCAAACGACAAAAGCCGTACTCTAACTCTGAGCAGCCGACCGTTTATGGTTGTAGGGGGTGGGCTATTTATAGCCACTAGGCAACCCGACCTGATTTGTCCGAAATGACCCTGGGTCACTAAGGAACTGACACGTGTTCCAATGGTCAGATTTCAAACACACACGGCAACTTTACTTGGGCTACAAGCAAAGCTGACTTGTCCAACTCTGGACAAGATTCGCTCTCATAGTCTTCACTCGAAGACATAGGATTTTGGTTAAGCATCACTTCAGTCATTCTGACTGGTTCACTTGGACCCCACTTAACAGTACGGTGGTTCCTATGACTCAACAAAGAAAAACACAGAACGACGAAACTGCTAAGTCTTCGCGCTCCATAGTCTTCACGCAATGTCTTCTCTTGTCATAGTCTTCAATGTGAATGTCTTCACATACCACCTTTGACTTCAATGTCTTCATACATTTTTAGGGGTCATCTCTGGTAGGAAAACCGAATCAATGAGGGACTTCTACCTGTGTTATCCTGCAATTCTCACAAACACATTAGTCCCTCAACTAGGTTTGTCGTCAATACTCCAAAACCAACTAGGGGTGGCACTAGATGCACTTACAGCGTGGTTACTGTTGTATTGTATTTCAGGAGAATGTTAGGGTGGCCTATTCGTGTTCATGTATTACATGACAAAAGATTGTAGCCCCATACTGTATATTGTAATGGGACTTTGCAATGCAACGTACCAGAGAGCGTCCAAGCAAAGGATCAATTGATCACACATGGAGGCCCTAGTGCAACTGTACAAATGATCGATTGATCACACATGGAGGCCCTAGTGCAATAGTGCAAGTGATCGATTGATCACACGTGGAGGCCCTAGTGCAACAGTGCACTCGGACGACCGTTGAGCCATTTGGCCGAGTCTTCGCCAATAGTCACATCCGTTCCTATTCGACGCAAAGGTCACTTTCTAGCAAACCTAGCTAGCGCCTGTCCAAAGTATAAGCCGACCCAGTCTGGTTTTTCCCACCCCGTTTTGTAAGGTTCTAGAATGCTTCCATGAACATGTTTTCTTCTTATTTTTCTTTGTTATTTCTCCTGATTTATCATTCTTTTTATATTTCTTGTTTTTCCTTTCCCCACTTTTTTTATTTTCACATTTTACTCCATTTTCGTATTTTTCATTTTCTTTTTCCAAGTTTATTTTGTTATTTCTCCTGATTTATCATTCTTTTCATATTTCTTGTTTTTTCCTTTCCCCTTTTTTATTTTCACATTTTACTCCATTTTCGTATTTTTCATTTTCACATTTTACTCCATTTTCGTATTTTTCATTTTCTTTTTTCAAGTTTAATTCTTATTTTAAATTTTTGCGAACATCATTTTCCAATTCAAGAACTTTTTTCAGATCATGAACATGTTTTAAAATCATGAATATTTTTATGAAACCATGAACATTTTAAAATTCACGAACAGTTTTTCAATTATTGCGAATTGTTTTTGAAACTTCTGAAAATTGTTATGAACCTTCGAACATTTTTTGAGTCAATGAAGTTTTTTCGAATGGATGCAACTTTTATAAAACTTGTGAAAATTTTATTTAAATCGGCGAATATTCTTCGAATTGGTTAACCATTTTTGAAACGATTAATATTTTTTTAAAAAAATCATTAATTCTTTATGTTTGATGATTTTTTAAAATGCATGAACCTTTTTTAATCCACAATAATTCTATTTTTGTGAACTTTTTAAAAAATTCATGAACATGCTTCGAATTCGCAAAAATATATGCTCAATTCATGTACATTTTTTCAATATTAGGAAAATTATTTTTAATGCACGAACATTTTTTATACAACAATTTCCAAAATTCACATTTTGTTTGGAAAATTTGATATTTTTTCTAAATTCTTTTAAAGATGAAAAACAAAAACAGAAATAAGGTCGAGAAAGAAAAAAATAGGGGGGGCGTCCCTCCCTGCTTGCTGTCCCAATAGGGCGCGCGTGTTGGACAGACTCAATAACATGGGTTCATTCCTTTGGACAACATTTACTTTGTAGGTCAGCCGGTTGTTCCGTTGAGGCTCAAATTAGTAGGCCAGGGTTCGATTCCTGGCTTCTACTTAATATTTTTTTTGTCAGACGAACATGTTATAACTGATAAAGGACGTACGAAAAAGACTAATTGAACCAAGAAAGGTGGAGAAACAATCCGTCTTTTAATATTAAGAAAGGTGGAGAAACAATCCGTCTTTTAATATTAGGTAGAGACTGCTAATCTTAGTCTGCATCACAAACATGTGCATGGTCTATCTCGATTTCTCTCGGGGCATCTTTCTATCACGCACGCACCTCCCTCGATCTCCCACCCATATAGTCCCCTCACAATCTCGAGGGGATCTCTCTATCACAAACATGCTCTCTCTCCCTCTCCATGCATCCATGTTCATGCGTCCCTCTCGACCTTTGTTCCTTGTTGGCCAAACCTCTATTGGACATGTGCTATAGGGGTGTCTCTATCCGTTGCAAACAATCACGCACTAGTTATCTTCGTGTATCTCCTCACCTCGCTTTTCTATCTCGAAGATGCATGTGTGATATGTTTGCATAAGAAACAAAAACACACACTCTCTCTCTAATTTATCGTTTGTTATCCCTTTCTTCTTTCACACACATACTCTTTTTGCACACTCACTCATTCTCCTCCACACGCACTTGATCTCTCTCGACTTAGGCACTCTCTTCGGTCCATAGCATATAGATTTATTGAAAAGTCAAACATCATAAAGTTTGACCATGTACGTGGAGAAAAACATTTACATCTAGAACGGTGAACATATACCATTAGATTCATCATGATATGTAGTTTCGTATGATGTATCTTTGGTATTGTAGATATAAATAACATTTGCGTAAACCTGGTCAAAGTTTCCAAAGTTCGACTTCTAAAAAATTTACATGCACTGCATTATCGAACGGATGGAATATCTCTTTCCCCCTCTCAGCTATCTGATGCACCACTCAGCCTTATCGGGGCTCCTCTATCTCTCTCAAACTTTATATCTCCCTGGTTCACACATACACATGTCTCGCTCGCGCTACATATACACATCTAACAGTCTCCGCCCTTATTCTCTCTCTATGTGACACGCACCCCCCTAAGTACCATAATCCCTTACTCCATCATAGGCGCACGGACTCCCTCCTAAGTATGATTATCTATCACTAGCCATCAGGAACACACGTGTTGTCTCCTTCCATCCATATGTCTATCTCGATATATCTCGAGGTATCTTCTATCGCGCACACACCTTGCATGTTACTCAATCTCCCACCCATGTAGTCCCATCACGATGTCCAGGGGATCTCTCTATGAAAAACATACACTCTCTCCTCCCCATGTCTGCATTTTCTCCGTACGTCTCTCTCGACTTCTCTCCCTTGTTTGTCAGACCCCTCTTCGCATGTTCCAACGGTCAGATTTCAAACACACACGACAACTTTACTTGGGCTACAAGCAAAGCTGACTTGTCCAACTCTGGACAAGATTCGCTCTCATAGTCTTCACTCGAAGACATAGGATTTTGGTTAAGCATCACTTCAGTCATTCTAACTGCTTCACTTGGACCCCACTTAACAGTACGGTGGTTCCTATGACTCAACAAAGAAAAACACAGAACGACGAAACTGCTAAGTCTTCGCGCTCCATAGTCTTCTCGCAGTGTCTTCTCTTGTCATAGTCTTCAATGTGAATGTCTTCACATACCACCTTTGACTTCAATGTCTTCATACATTTTTAGGGGTCATCTCTGGTAGGAAAACCGAATCAATGAGGGACTTCTACCTGTGTTATCCTGCAATTCTCACGAATACATTAGTCCCTCAACTAGGTTTGTCGTCAATACTCCAAAACCAACTAGGGGTGGCACTAGATGCACTTACAATCTCCCCCTTTTTGGTGATTGATGACAAACTAGTTGAAGTTTTCAACGGGGAATATAATATGTGAAATTGTAAAGGATAGGGAATTGTCTTCATAAGTTGCAAGGGCTCCCCCTAAAGATGTGCATATAAGTAATTTGCTTTTGGAATGCAAATACACATGGCAGGTTGTGCTTGTGGAGATCCTCTTCAACTTATGATGACAATTCATCATGCATGAAAAGTATGTGAAGATAATGACATGCATAATGAAAAATGGACGTCTGCAAAATGATCTAAGTGCGGAATTTATCGTCGCACATGCGGAATTTATCATCGCATCACAGAATAGCAAATAAGTAGCAGACGACCATTGAGTTTAAGTGTTACAACTCAAAGAACCAAATGTATCAAAACGAGAGTTGTAAACACTAGGCAAAACATAAAGCAACCGCCCATATGGACCCTCTTGAAGACTATCAAACTCATATGCTTCTCCCCCTTTTGTCAGTAAGGACCAAAAAGGTTTGATGACATAGAGCATCTACTCGTCCCCATGAGGAGTAGGTGAAGCAGCAAGGTCGTCGGTGTTGTTCGGCGGTGCAGACGAACTTGGGGCAGTGTCGATGCGTGCAGAAGTAGGGGGCGGTGAAGTAGCATCATCTTCGTCATCGATCACTCTGGCATTCACAGCTGTTGCGGAGGAAGAGAACTCAGAGTCTTCAAGAGACGGAGTTCATCGCAGCAAAGTCCTTCTTGGAGGTGTAGAGTCAAACTTGGAACGTTCAGAGAAGCCATCCTTTTGAAGATCATCTTCAGAACACATAAGCGTCAGCCCTTTCCATGTACGCTGACAGGTTTCATGAGCAACAAAGGCATTCTTGGTGGCAAGATTGCGAATGCGGTTGACATCCACCAAGAGGATTTGCATTTGGCGCTTCAGCCAGTCATGATGCCTATCCTGTTTCTGATGAAGGGCAACCAGAAGCTCTCGGTCATTGAGAACACGAGATCGCTTCTTGGGCCGTTGGGAAATAGTGCTTTCAGTGGCTTCAGTGAGGGCACGATGAGGTGCACGTGTAGTACCAGCCAGAGGATAAACACGAGTGACTGCTTCAACTCCTTCAATGTTTTGAGAGAAACTTTGATGCTTAGCATTTTGAAGACTAAGAGGCTCCTTGGCAGGCTCTGGATAGATGGCTTCAACGGACATATCAACGTCAGGCGGAAAGATCCAATGATTGCGAGCAGAGGGCTGATATGAGACAGCTGAGTGTAGTTCGATCGGCCGCATTATCCATGGAGCATAAAACTTCAAGCCAAAAAGATCATATCCTGATGCAACAAGTTGGCGGATGAAGAAGTCTTGTGCATTGAAGCATTTGCCATGAAGAATATAAAAGACCAAAGTCTTCATTGCACCTTCCAGCTTTGCATGTGGAGAATGTCCTTTGATGGGCCAGAGAGTTCGCCTTATAATGTGATAGATAGTGCATGGCAGATACTCAAGGTCTTCAACAAAGAACTCCTTAGGATATGCAGCATCTGAAGGCAAAGGCTTCATCATGCTAACCATCTGACTCATGTTTGGTTCAGGTTTCTGAAAGATGCTCTCCATAGCTGCACTATGAAGCTGATAACCAGGTTCATATAGATCTCTAGGAGTGGGCAGACCAGTGAGCTCAATGATGTCAAAGGCTTTGGCTTCGCGATGAACATTGCCAGTCATCCACTCAAGGACCAAAGTCTTCGGATCTCTGTTGTAGCCACGAATGTGAAGAGTGACATAGAATTGGAGCAACAATTCTTCGTTCCAGTGCTCTCTGTCGGTGACGAAAGGCAACAATCCAGACTGTTTGAAGCAATCCAGAGCTTCTTCCAAGCAGGGCAAACCAGTTATAGCTTCAGTGTCAAGACGCTTATGAGGGGAAATGCGACCTTGATTGTACAGAATGCATGAGTAATAACTTTGCTGTGGATAGCTCCAGAACCGATCAGAAGATATTCTTTCCCGTGAGTAGGGGTTCTTGGCGCTGTTGAAGAAGATGTTGTCTGCTTTGAAGCCGTTGATATTAAAGGATCCGGATGCTGATGCAGGACCTGGAAACCTGGGCAACCTTGGCATTGGCTTCTGTACCTGAGGCCTGTGCTCAACATGATAATCAAACCGAGGACCAGCAGCAGGTGCAGGAACAGGAGCAGTGGCAGAGGCTTTGGGCTGCACAGCAGAGGCTTCAGGAGTAGTTGCATCATTGGCTTTATTGACTTCTGGCATTGGTGCAGGCTCCACATTTGCTTCAGCCATGACTATGTCATTGGCTTCATTTGTGTTGGGGGTGGCAGCCTTAAGATTCTCAACCTCCACTTGATGAGCAGGAGGGTCGGGCACTGACACGTTCTCCTCGAGAACAGCTTCTTCAGTAATGGGGGGAGTAGGGACACGTTCTTCTTCTTGTGTATCATCGGCTGATGCAGCCGAAATGTCTTCAGTAGCTTTAGCCTCGGACTCGGAGACATTCACAGTAGGAGTGGCATCTGGAAACACTTGACGTGCAACAGATTGGTGAGGCACTTCTCCTTCTGGAATGCTGGAAGGAGGGACTTGAGACCTTGGTCCTTTGCGAAGCCTGCGTAACGCTGGCGACGCCTTTGGAGATGGAGTTGGCTCGGCCTCAAAGTCATCTTCTTCTTTTTGCCGGGGTGGTGTGACTTGTTGTTGTGGGTGATCAGCCCATGATGCATCCTGAGCAATTTGCGTCAGAGGACGACCAATGCTGATGAGCTCGTTGTGCGTAAGCACAGGCAATGATACCTGTTGGTGCTCGATTAGAGGAAGAACTACATCATCTTCAACATTGTCATGGTGACCAATGTCTTCAGCAGCGGTGGGATCAGCTGCTGGAATGTCTTCAGCTTCATGAGCCTCTGTGGAAGCAGGCTCATGGACAGTCAGTTGGCGCTCTTGATGTTCAGCGGTAGGGCGAACCATGGAGATAGGTTCAACAACTAAGGGCTCTATGGGAGCAGCCCGATCCGTCTTGGTCTTGCGCTTCTTCTTGGAGGGAGCAGCAGCAAAGGCTTCAGGACGTTTCCTCTTTCTCGCTTCAGCCTCAGCAGTCCTCGTCTTTTTCAGTTCTGAAGCGGTTGACCTGACCTTTGGCTTCGAGCCAGTCATACTGGCTGGGAAGACAATAGGATGTGCTTCCTGCCATGGTGCGTCGGGTTTAGCCACAGCTGGCTTCTTCTTCTTCTTTGTAGCCATCCTGGGATCGATGCCAGGACGACCAAGAGCCTTGCGCTTCTCAGCCTCATTGTAGGCTTGCACACTCTTGTCAGCCAGGCTCTTCATGCGCTCACGAGAACCTTGAGCTTCTTCACGCTTCTTGAGAAAGGCTTCTTTGAGCTCGTGCAGCATGATCTTGAAATTTTTGACCTCTTGCACGCTGAGCTTGGCCATGTGCTTCTTGAACCGAGCTTTCTCAAAGTCAATCTTTTGCTTCAATTCAACGATGCGCTGAGCTAGAGCTAGCTCTGAAGCAATGGCGCCATGGAAGGCGACACTAAGGCCAATTGGAAGTTGCAGATCTTCAAAGCTAAGGTTGGGCGTGTCAAACCATTCATCAATGAAGTTGTGGATGATTGCCACGTCAAAGAGAGGCAAACCATTAAAGATTTCTGCTTCTTCTTTACTCTTGATCAGTTGCTCAAGAGCGTCATCTGCAAGATCTTCATCGATGGACAGATCAATGGCGTCGTTGCGCAGAATAGCAGCAGCAGTTAGTTCTTGGCTGGTGCATTGCAAAGGCATCTTGACTTTCAAGGGCTTGGAGATGCGTGACAAATCTTCAGAATGCACACTGTCTTCAGGAGGTGCAGTAGCCAGTGGCTTCGCTCGTGAGATTTTTGGTGCTGAGGCTGGCTTTGAAGCTTTAGGCTGTTTCAGTTTCTTTGGCTTCGGCGGTGCAGGCGCTTCATCAGATTCAGTGTCATCTGCAGGCTCATCCACGGCTGTCCCTTGAACCATGATATGAGTGATGAGACCGTCCAGGTTGTAGAAGGGCCCAACAAGATTGGGTTCAGCTTCGCGGGTGCCATCGGCACGGGGAGCAGAGGGACCAGGGTTGAAGTCTAGTCCCAATGACTTCTTGTTCTGCTTCGCCGAGTTCTGGGCAAACTGGAAGTTGCGCTTGAACAGATTGTCGTCACGACACCATAGCAATGACGATGGGTCAGCATCCACAGGCTGTGGTCCATGGACCATGCAGGGATAGAAGCCATGTTCAATGGCTTCATCTCTGGACCTGGGTTGAAGATTTCTGTATAGGATGTCTCCCCATGGTCGCTTGATGGCATTCTTCTCAGCATATTCCTTGGTCACAAACCTGTACTTGAACCACTGTTCTGCCCAATATCATCGAATCCATTGGATTCGTGTATTGCGCTGATTGTAATCCTCTTCTGGATCTGTCTTGTACAGCTCTGAGAGGTCATTGGGCAGATCTCTTGATGTTTCACCTCGATGCTTTCTGCCACCCTTCCTTACTGATTTCTCTGCAGCCATGAACTTTAAACTGAATGGCTTCAACACGTTCAAAGGCTTCAAAGGCTTTCGCTTGCTGGACAAACAGGAACTGGCTTCGGGAGAATTTATATGATGCCATAAGAATTCTGCAAATGAATGCAGACTATGAGAACCAAGGGATTCTCCCACGGACATGTACCTGTGACAGCATTAAGGTCCGAGGGAAGGGGAAGAGGTCATATGCATTCTCAGAAGATTTTGAAGATAAATCAGTTTAGAAGACATTGACCTCATCGTGCGAAGACATTCACTCATAGATAAGGAGTTGGTTCCAGATTTGAACGAATCCACGGATCAGTACAAGTGAGGAATCTAACTACTTTGTGAAGCATAAGTGAACATACTAGGCATATTATGAGATGCAGTATGAAATAGATCCAACTTGTGTGAACAGAAACTACTTGTGGTAGAAAGTGACGAATCTATAGGATCAAAGGGGCCATAAAAAGAAGGTTTTATTTACCACACGAAGAACTGCTAGACGGAGTGGAAGAGGAGGCCGAGCAGTTCGATCATTCGTGCCCTAACTTGGCGACGGAGGACACCTACGGCGACGGCGGAGAAGACGATGTCCGCGGCCGGCGTGAAGACGACGTCGGAGAGGTCGTGGCAGCTAAGCGCTTCGTCGCCGGCGTCATCGAGGGCTAGCGGTGGCGCTAGGGTTCGTGTGAGAGTGAAGAAAGGATAATGACTGTGGTGAGGCGTGTATTTATAGGGACAGGGACGGCACAGTGTTATTACACAGGTGCCCCTGGCGATTCACATCTGAAGGACACGTGGCCGTCATGCAACATATCAGAGGTTGTTCCACGTTCCCACGCACGCCTGGATTGTCGGGTAGTCGTTCCCACTTCTCCGGGTTTCAGGTGAAGGAATTAGCATTGAAAGCGGACTTAATGTTTGTCTCTGTATCTTCTGCTGATAAGGACGCAGAGAAGACATTTGACAGTTTCAAGAGAATGCATATGATTTGGAGAGATAGAGTTTGAGATAGAAAGCATAGAAAGGTTAGGGTCCGATCACATTCACTTAGTTCAAAAGATTCAACAAGAAGACATAGCTATAAGTGAATGATGTAGAGGACAGAACACTAGTATATATATATAATCAACATAGTGAAGATAATCATGAAGACAAACCAAATGTGAAGACATAGCAAATGTAACGCATGGGTGAAACACTTCAAACAGAAGAATTTGGTGGTGGCGTTACCCACCGTATAGGAAGTATTAGACCCAGACACGACGCACAATTATTGTGGCGCTCCAAAGTCAAATTCCACATTAATGCATTCACACTTAGAATGTAAGTCTTCATTGATTGAAGACATACTTTACTTCGTGTGTTGCACATCTAAGTCATCAGTATGCATAAGTGTTAGGATGTGTGCCTGATCACAGGACATTTGAGGATTCCAAGTTATTTAGCTCACACCGTAACTTGCAAAATCTCTTCTCATCCAAGGGCTTGGTGAAGATATCTGCCAATTGCTCTTCAGTGTTGACGTGTATGATATCAATATCTTCCTTCGCAACATGATCTCTGAGAAAGTGATGACGAATTTCAATGTGCTTTGTCTTCGAGTGCTGAACTGGGTTGTTGGCAATCTTGATGGCGCTTTCATTGTCGCAGTAGAGTGGCACTTGCTTCAGATGAATGCCATAGTCTTTGAGTGTTTGCTTCATCCACAGAAGCTGAGCGCGGCAAGATCCATCAGCAATGTATTCAGATTCAGCAGTGGAGAGAGATACACAGTTCTGCTTCTTTGAAGACCAACATACAAGTGATCGTCCCAGAAAATGACATGTGTCTGATGTAGACTTGCGATCCACCTTGTCACCGGCATAATCAACATCCGAGAATCCAACTAGATCAAACTCTGAGCCCTTGGGATACCATAATCCTAATGTTGGGGTGTGAGCCAAATATCGAAGAATTTGCTTCATAGCTAAGTGATGCGATTCCTTTGGTGCCGCTTGGAATCGAGCACACATGCAAACACTAAGCATAATATCTGGCCTAGATGCACATAGATAAAGTAAAGACCCAATCATGGAGCGGTATACCTTTTGATCGAACTCTTTACCATTATCGTCGGGACCCAGATGATGTTTGGCTGGCATTGGAGTCATGAAGCCTTTGCAGTCTTGCATCCCAAATTTCTTCAGGCAATCTTTGAGATACTTCTCTTGAGATATGAAGATGCCCTTGCGTTGCTGACGTATTTGAAGACCAAGGAAGAACTTCAGTTCACCCATCATGGACATCTGATATTGCTCTTGCATCATATATCCAAACTCGTTAGTGTATTTCTGATTGGTGCAGCCGAAGATAATGTCATCCACATATATTTGGCACACAAACAGTTCACCATCATATGTCTTCGTGAAGAGAGTGGGGTCGAGGGAACCAGGTTTGAAGCCTTTGCTCTTTAGGAAGTATTCGAGTGTGTCATACCAAGCCCGAGGGGCTTGTTTGAGGCCATACAGTGCCTTGTTGAGCTTGTACACCATGTCAGGATGTTTTGGATCTTCAAAGCCAGGCGGTTGTGCAACATACACTTCTTCTTCAATCTTGCCATTGAGAAAAGCGCTCTTCACATCCATTTGATATAGAAGTATGTTATGATGATTTGCATAGGCCAGCAGTATACGTATGGCTTCAAGTCTAGCCATAGGAGCAAATGTTTCATCGACATCAATCCCTTCAACTTGAGTGTATCCTTGAGCAACGAGACGAGCTTTGTTTCTGACAACTTGACCATGCTCATCTTGCTTGTTGCAATATATCCATTTGGTGCCTATTATATTGTGCTTGCGAGGATCAGGTCGCTTAACCAGTTCTCATACATTATTCAGCTCAAAATGTTGAAGCTCTTCTTGCATAGCTTGAATCCATTCAGGTTCCATGAAGGCTTCTTCAACTTTCTTGGGTTCAGAAATTTAGACGAATGCGAAGTGCCCGCAGAAATTTGCTAGCTGTGTTGCTCTTGAATGAGTGAGTGGACCTGGTGCATTGATGCTATCAATTATTCTCTCAATATGTACTTCATTTGCAACACGAGGATGTACAGGACGAAGATTTTGCTCTTGCTGATCATTGTCATCGTTAGAGGGATTGTCTTCAGGCTGAGAATTGTCTTCAGACTGATCAGGTGCGGAGATGATAAGTTCCTCTTCAGGCTGAGCTTCACACGATATGATTTCTCCAGTTCCCATAAGTTTGATTGATTCACTGGATGGAACTTCATCTAGCACATTTGGCAGGTGCTCTCTTTGTGAGCCGTTCGTCTCATCAAACCGCACATCCACTGTTTCAACCACTTTATAGTGAAAAAGGTTGAAGACTCTATAGAAGTGCGAATCCTTTCCATATCCAAGCATAAAACCCTCATGTGCTTTTGGTGCAAATTTTGAAGTGTGATGTGGATCCTTGATCCAGCACCTGGCGCCAAATACTCTGAAGTAACTGACATTTGGCTTCTTGCCAGTAAGGAGCTCATAGGATGTCTTGTTCAGAAGCTTGTGAAGATAAACACGGTTGATGATATGACTTGCAGTATCAATGGCTTCTGGCCAGAATTTTCTTGGAGTCTTGTATTCATCAAGCATCGTCCGGGCCATCTCAATAAGTGTTCTGTTCTTGCGTTTGACGACGCCATTCTGCTGTGGCGTGTATGGAGCTGAGAATTCATGTGTGATGCCTAAGGTATCAGGATATGTATCTAGGCCAGTGTTCTTGAATTCAGTGCCATTGTCACTTCTGATGTGCTTTATCTTGGCGCCATAGTTGTTCATTGCTCGATTGGCAAAGCGTCTGAAGACATCCTGCACTTCAGTCTTGTAGAGGATTATATGCACCCAGGTATATCTTGAATAATCATCAACAATGACAAAGCCATAGAGACAAGCAGTAGTAGTAAGAGTTGAGTAATGAGTGGGACCGAAAAGATCCATGTGGAGCAGTTCGAAGGGTTGAGTCGTTGTCATGATTGTCTTCGAGGGATGCTTGGCCCTCGTCATATTTCCTACTTCACAGGCACCGCATAAGTGATCCTTCTTGAACTTGACGCCCTCGATGCCTATGACATGCTTCTTCCTTGCAAGGGTGTGGAGGTTCCTCATGCCAGCATGCCCTAGCCTTCGATGCCAGAGCCAGCATTCAGAAGCTTTTGCTAGAAGACATACTGCAAGTTGTGGTCCTGCTGAGAAATCTACCATGTACAAATCATCTTTCCGATACCCTTCAAACACTAGAGACTTGTCATATTCCATTAGTACAAGGCAACGATATTTTCCAAACATCACAATCATGTTTAAATCGCAAAGCATTGAGACAGACATTAAGTTGAAACCAAGGGATTCAACAAGCATGACTTTATCCATGTGTTGATACTTTGAGATTGCAACTCTACCTAGACCCAATACCTTGCTTTTACCAGTGTCAGCAAATGTGATGTGACTTTTGTCAGAAGGACGTAAGGTTGAGTCCATGAGAAGGATTCGCTTGCCAGTCATGTGATTGGTACACCCACTATCAATAATCCATTCTGAAGCAGCTGGTTTCGTACCCTACAGTGCAGTTAGGGGGATAGGCTTCACGAAGAGAATTGTGAAGCAAAAACATTTGACGAACCAGTGGATTATTAAAGCTTAGATCGAGTTTAGGACTGATAGGGCAAGTAGCAAGCGATTCAGGAACAAAGTACATAATAAGACCATTTGGGCATTTGATCTTGCGCCCTACAAGATGTTTAAGGTCCCCAGCAATAGCGTCAGACGATTTTGGTTTTCTGCTGGAGACCTTTCCCTGTAAAAGAGAGTTAAGCTTTCTTAGCCACCCACATCTTCAAGGGTGGCTTTGAAGCAATGAGTCTAAGTGCAGCATCTAAGAACTTTGGCTTTGGAGCCCTAGCAAAAAGTCTTGCAGGTGGAAAATAGTACTCATAAGAATAGGCAGAATAGTTCTTGGTCTTATGAACATGGCGGTTTAATGAACCGCACTCATATTCATAGGCCTGAGTATGGCTTCCCTGCAAAACATTTGTGTTAGTGCGACTCATGTGAGTCCTTTGTCTGTATGAAGCCTTTGGACCGTATGAAGCCTGTGGTCTAGGGTTTGTCTTCTTCACCTGTGGTGTCATGATGACATTCACAGGAAGATTCTCCAAACACCTTTTCGGCACCCAGATCTTCTTCATAGGAGGTCCATTCCTGCAGTTAGTACCAATATACCTGGCAAACACTTCACCATTCTGATTCTTAAACAGTCTATAGTTTGCATCAACGGATTCATCAATAACAATGGGAGTAGCACAAGTGAAGCCAGATAGGGTGGATGGATCCGCTGAAGGTTCCTTTGCAGCAACCCATGTGGTTTTGGGGTACTGCTCAGGTTTCCAGTAAGAGCCATCAGCATTCATTTTCCTTTCGAACCCAACACCCTCTTTCCTAGGGTTTCGGTTCAGGATCTGCCTTTTGAGGACATCACATAGTGTCTGATGCCCTTTGAGACTTTTGTACATCCCTGTTTCAAGCAGTGTCTTCAACCTAGCATTCTCATCAGCAATAGCAGTGGTATCCTCAGCAGAGGGGTTAGTTACCACATCAACAGTTGAAGATATTGCAACAGTAGCAGCAGTAGAACATTCAGCAACAGAAGTAGCGTTATCACGCTCAATGCATTTAAGACATGCTGGTTCAAATCCTTCCTGAGCTGAACTGATCTGTTTGGCGCGAAGTGACTTGTTTTCCTTTTGAAGATCTTCATGAGCCGCTCTCAATCTCTCAAGATCTTGCTTCCTTTGAAGATAATCATAGGAAAGCCTTTCATGAGTTGTTGAGAGTGTTTCATGACGACTTTCAAGTTCCTCATACTTAACGTGAAGATTTTTTATGTCTTCAATTAAGGACTGAGATCGAGTCATTTCAGCGACTAACATATCATCGCTTTTGTCTAACAGTTTTATAGCTTTCTGTTGTTCAGTCGCAATTTTAGCAAGTGTTTTGTAGCTGGGTTTGGAACCATAATCAGAGTCATCGTCACTAGATGTTTGATAGTGAGTAGTGCGTGTGTTTACCTTGGCACCGCGTGCAATGAAGCAGTAGGAAGGAGTGGAGTAGTCCTTGTCATTTGCATCGGTGTCGGTGATGAAGTCATTGTCTTCAGTGTTGAAGATGGACTTGGCAACGTATGCTGTAGCGAGACTCGCAACGCCAGAATCGGACTCCTCCTCAGACTCCATCTCTGCCTCCTCAGAAGCAGACTCCTCCTCAGAATTCATTTCCTTGCCAACAAACACACGTGCCTTGCCAGATGAGCTCTTCTTGTGTGATGAAGACTTGGAGGAAGACTTTGAGTATTTCTTCTTCTTCTTGTCATCAGAGTCATACTCCTTGCTCTTCTTCTTCTTGTTGTTGTTCTCATTGTCCCACTGTGGACACTCAGAGATGTAGTGGCCAGGTTTCTTGCACTTGTGACATGTTCTCTTCTTGTAGTCATGAGCAGAAGCTTCATCATTCCTTGAGCTTGATCGTGAATACTTTCTGAAGCCTTTCTTCTTGGTGAATTTTTGGAACTTCTTCACAAGCATAGCAAGCTCCTTTCCAATGTCTTCAGGATCATCAAAACTGCTGTCAGATTCTTCTTCATATGAGGAGACAACCTTTGCCTTCAAGGCACGAGTTCGCCCATGGTTGGGACCGTAGATGTCTCTTTTCTCAGAAAGCTGAAACTCGTGTGTGTTGAGCCTCTCAGGTATGTCAGACGGATTGAGTGTCTTGAAATCAGGACGTTCTTGAATCATCAGGACTAGGGTGTCAAATGAACTGTCAAGTGATCTCAGGAGTGTCTTGACGACTCCATGCTTGGTGATCTCAGTAGCGCCAAGGGCTTGAAGCTCATTTGTGATGTCAGTGAGTCGATCAAATGTGAGCTGGACATTCTCATTGTCATTTCTCTTGAAGCGGTTGAAGAGGTTGCGAAGGACACTGATTCTCTGATCTCTCTGGGTTGAGACGCCTTCGTTGACCTTGGAGAGCCAGTCCCAGACTAGCTTAGATGTCTCCAAAGCACTCACGCGGCCATACTGTCCTTTGGTCAGATGACCACAGATGATATTCTTGGCAGTAGAGTCCAGTTGAACGAACTTCTTGACATCAGCAGCAGTGACACCTTCTCCAGCCTTGGGAACGCTGTTCTTGACGACATACCATAGGTCGACATCAATGGCTTCAAGATGCATGCGCATCTTATTCTTCCAGTAGGGATATTCAGTTCCATCAAAGACGGGGCACGCAGCGGAGACATTAATTATCCCTGCAGTCGACATAGCAAAAACTCCATGTGGTTAAACCGAATCACACAGAACAAGGGAGTACCTTGCTCTGATACCAATTGAAAGTGCTAGTGATCGACGCGATTTTTATGAAAGTCTTCAAAATATGTAAGTTTTGAAGACAAACGATAGAAATAAACCTATTACCATGCAGCGGAAGGTAGACTACACTAGGCAAACCATAGTCAAGTATTCAATGAAGTGAAAGCACAATGACTAATAGCAGCTAGTCAGTAAGGATCAGGTAGGAAGATATTGTGAAGCCAATCAGAACAAGTAAACGCTCAGTGAAGCCAAATGGTGATGCAATCGTACAATGACTTCACAAGCATCAACAGTAAGTAAAGTGAAGGGAAGGATGAAACCAATGACTCGTTGAAGACAATGATTTGTTGGACCAGTTCCAGTTGCTGTGACAACTGTACGTCTGGTTAGGGAGGCTGAGATTCAACTCAAAAGACCTCGTCTTCACCTTATTCCCCTTGAGCTAAGGACACCCAGTCCTCGCCCAATCACTCTGGTAAGTCTTCAAGGTAGACTTCCAAACCTTCACAGACTTCATTCACCGGCGATCCACAGTGACTCTTGGATGCTCAGAACGCGACGCCTAACCGGCTGGAGGATTCACAGTCCTCAAGTGTAATAAGTCTTTAGATCACACAGACAGGAAGAATTAAGTGGTGCCTAACACTCTTTGGCTCTGGGTGGTTAGGGCTTTATCCTCGCAAGGAATTCTCTCTCAAAGGCTTCGAGGTGGGTTGCTCTCAAACGACAAAAGCCGTACTCTAACTCTGAGCAGCCGACCGTTTATGGTTGTAGGGGGTGGGCTATTTATAGCCACTAGGCAACCCGACCTGATTTGTCTGAAATGACCCTGGGTCACTAAGGAACTGATACGTGTTCCAACGGTCAGATTTCAAACACACACGACAACTTTACTTGGGCTACAAGCAAAGCTGACTTGTCCAACTCTGAACAAGATTCGCTCTCATAGTCTTCACTCGAAGACATAGGATTTTGGTTAAGCATCACTTCAGTCATTCTGACTGGTTCACTTGGACCCCACTTAACAGTACGGTGGTTCCTATGACTCAACAAAGAAAAACACAGAACGACGAAACTGCTAAGTCTTCGCGCTCCATAGTCTTCACGCAATGTCTTCTCTTGTCATAGTCTTCAATGTGAATGTCTTCACATACCACCTTTGACTTCAATGTCTTCATACATTTTTAGGGGTCATCTTTGGTAGGAAAACCGAATCAATGAGGGACTTCTACCTATGTTATCCTGCAATTCTCACAAACACATTAGTCCCTCAACTAGGTTTGTCGTCAATACTCCAAAACCAACTAGGGGTGGCACTAGATGCACTTACAGCGTGGTTACTGTTGTATTGTATTTCAGGAGAATGTTAGGGTGGCCTATTCGTGTTCATGTATTACATGACAAAAGATTGTAGCCCCATATTGTATATTGTAATGGGACTTTGCAATGCAACGTACCAGAGAGCGTCCAAGCAAAGGATCAATTGATCACACATGGAGGCCCTAGTGCAACTGTATAAATGATCGATTGATCACACATGGAGGCCCTAGTGCAATAGTGCAAGCGATCGATTGATCACACGTGGAGGCCCTAGTACAACAGTGCACTCGGACGCCCGTTGAGCCATTTGGCCGAGTCTTCGCCAATAGTCACATCCGTTCCTATGCGACGCAAAGGTCACTGTCTAGCAAACCTAGCTAGCGCCTGTCCAAAGTATAAGCCGACCCAGTCTGGTTTTTCCCACCCCGTTTTGTAAGGTTCTAGAATGCTTCCATGAACATGTTTTCTTCTTATTTTTCTTTGTTATTTCTCCTGATTTATCATTCTTTTTATATTTCTTGTTTTTTCCTTTCCCCACTTTTTTTATTTTCACATTTTACTCCATTTTCGTATTTTTCATTTTCTTTTTCCAAGTTTATTTTGTTATCTCTCCTGATTTATCATTCTTTTCATATTTCTTGTTTTTTCCTTTCCCCTTTTTTATTTTCACATTTTACTCCATTTTCGTATTTTTCATTTTCACATTTTACTCCATTTTCGTATTTTTCATTTTCTTTTTTCAAGTTTAATTCTTATTTTAAATTTTTGCGAACATCATTTTCCAATTCAAGAACTTTTTTCAGATCATGAACATTTTTTAAAATCATGAATATTTTTATGAAACCATGAACATTTTAAAATTCACGAACAGTTTTTCAATTATTGCGAATTGTTTTTGAAACTTCTTAAAATTGTTATGAACCTTCGAACATTTTTTGAGTCAATGAAGTTTTTTCGAATGGATGCAACTTTTATAAAACTTGTGAAAATTTTATTTAAATCGGCGAATATTCTTCGAATTGGTTAACCATTTTTGAAACGATTAATATTTTTTTAAAAAAATCATTAATTCTTTATGTTTGATGATTTTTTAAAATGCATGAACCTTTTTTAATCCACAATAATTCTATTTTTGTGAACTTTTTAAAAAATTCATGAACATGCTTCGAATTCGCAAAAATATATGCTCAATTCATGTACATTTTTTCAATATTAGGAAAATTATTTTTAATGCACGAACATTTTTTATACAACAATTTCCAAAATTCACATTTTGTTTGGAAAATTTGATATTTTTTCTAAATTCTTTTAAAGATGAAAAACAAAAAATAGAAATAAGGTCGAGAAAGAAAAAAATAGGGGGGCGTCCCTCCCTGCTTGCTGGCCCAATAGGGCGCGCGGGTTGGACAGACTCAATAACATGAGTTCATTCCTTTGGACAACATTTACTTTGTAGGTCAGTCGGTTGTTCCGTTGAGGCTCTAACCAGTAGTCCAGGGTTCGATTCCTGGCTGCTACTTAATATTTTTTTTGTCAGACGAACGTGTTATAACTGATAAAGGACGTACGAAAAAGACTAATTGAACCAAGAAAGGTGGAGAAACAATCCGTCTTTTAATATTAGGTAGAGACTGCTAATCTTAGTCTGCATCACAAACATGTGCATAGTCTATCTCGATTTCTCTCGGGGCATCTTTCTATCGCGCACGCACCTCCCTCGATCTCCCACCCATATAGTCCCCTCACAATCTCGAGGGGATCTCTCTATCACAAACACGCTCTCTCTCCCTCTCAATGCATCCATGTTCATGCGTCCCTCTCGACCTTTGTTCCTTGTTGGCCAGACCTCTATTGGACATGTGCTATAGGGGTGTCTCTCTCCGTTGCAAACAATCACGCACTAGCTATCTTCGTGTATCTCCTCACCTCGCTTTTCTATCTCAAAGATGCATGTGTGATATGTTTGCATAAGAAACAAAAACACACACTCTCTCTAATTTATCATTTGTTGTCCCTTTCTCTTTCACACACATACTCTTTTTGCACACTCACTCATTCTCCTCCACACGCACTTGATCTCTCTCGACTTAGGCACTCTCTTCGGTCCATAGCATATAGATTTATTGAAAAGTCAAACATCATAAAGTTTGACCATGTACGTGGAGAAAAACATTTACATCTAGAACGGTGAACATATACCATTAGATTCATCATGATATGTAGTTTCGTATGATGTATCTTTGGTATTGTAGATATAAATAACATTTGCGTAAACCTGGTCAAAGTTTCCAAAGTTCGACTTCTAAAAAATTTACATGCACTGCATTATCGAACGGATGGAATATCTCTTTCCCCCTCTCAGCTATCTGATGCACCACTCAGCCTTATCGGGGCTCCTCTATCTCTCTCAAACTTTATAACTCCCTGGTTCACACATACACATGTCTTGCTCGCGCTACATAGACACATCTAACAGTCTCCGCCCTTGTTCTCTCTCTATGTGACACGCACCCCCCTAAGTACCATAATCCCTCACTCCATCATAGGCGCACGGACTCCCCCCTAAGTATGATTATCTATCACTAGCCATCAGGAACACACGTATTGTCTCCTTCCATCCATATGTCTATCTTGAGGTATCTTCTATCGCGCACACACCTTGCATGTCACTCGATCTCCCACCCATGTAGTCCCATCACGATGTCCAGGGGATCTCTCTATGAAAAACATACACTCTCTCCTCCCCATGTCTGCATTTTCTCCGTACGTCTCTCTCGACTTCTCTCCCTTGTTTGTCAGACCCCTCTTCGCCATGTGCTAGGGGTCTTTCTCTCTCGGTTGAAAAAAACCACACACTATCTCCTCACCTTGCTTCCGCTGTCGAAGATGCATGTGTGATATGTTTGCATAAGACACACATGCTTTTTCTCTACTTTTATCGTGTGTTGTCCATGTCTCTTTCACACAAGCACACACACATTTTTCAGTCACTCTTTCTATTTCACACACACACTCTCCAGTTAGGTACTCTCTCACGTCCATAAGCATATGGATGTTTTGAAAAGTCAAACCTCAGAAAAGTTAGACCAGGTATATGTCGAGAAAAACATTTACATCTAGAACGATCATTAGATTCATCACAACATGTACTTACTTCATACTATCATTTATCTTTCGTATTGTAGATATAAGTAATTTCTTTATAAACTTGGTCAAAGTTTCAAAAGTTTGACTTTAAAAAAAATGTTGGCACTACATTATCGAATGGAGGGAGTAGCTCTTTCTCTGCTATCTCTCACGGGCCTCCCCTCTCACTCGAACTCTCTATACCAACGGATTATACGCTCACTGTGTCAGAGTATAGCTTCGTATATTATTTAGTTGACCGGTCAACCAGGCCACATGCTGCCTTGTTAGCTCATGTTCTCTATCTTCGTGTGCTGGCCCATGTGGCAGTGGGTGAAAATAAGTAAAGTAGAGGCCCATCTGACACATGGTGAAGTAAACAACGTTGAAACCACTCGGGGTAGCACCCCGCACGCTAGTAAATTGATGGAACACTTCTTCCGTGTGAAGGACGCACTCGTGCACAATTTACCACTGCGTGGTGACATGCACAGAAGGATGCACTCGCGCACACCCAGCAGGCTAGCACACAACACACACCAGCACACGTGTACACTGGCGTCGCCATCGGTTGAGATGGACGGCAAGGCAACCAACAAGCGTAGGTGGCTTAAGCCAAAACCGCATCCGGCGAGCCTGGACTTCATCAGCAGCCTCCCCAATGACGTGTTGCTCGTCATCATCGGCCTCCTCCCCACCAAATCTGCCGTGCGGACCGCCCTGCTCTCCCGGCAGTTGCGCCCCCTCTGGCGCCGCATCCTCCTCAACCTCACCGTCGACAGCTGCCTCTGCGACGGGGATTGCAAACGCATGGCCACAGTCTCCAAGATCCTTTCATCGCACCCTGGGCCAGCCATACGTCTTGACATCCGCATGTTCAGTACCAACTGCAAGGTCCAAACCAAGTTCGACGAGTGGTTCTTTTCCCCCACCCTAGATCAGCTCGAGGAGCTCAGCTTTGAAGCTGGACGATGTCGCTATCTGCTGTCGTCCGTGCTCCGCCTCACGCCAATGCTGCGCCGTGCCAGCTTCAGCTCCTACTATCTTCCCCATATTAATGACGTGCCTGCCCTTCTTCTCCCTCAACTCAAGCAGCTCGACCTCTTCTACATTGTCATCTCGAAGAAGGCTATGGAGCACCTGCTACACAGCTGTACTACGCTTGAGTACCTTCGTCTTGAGCAGATCCACAGGTTCATTAGCCTCCACATCGCCTCGACGAATCTCCAATGAATTTATGTGTCTTGCTGGCCCCGCAACAAGATTTATGTGTCTTGATGACACGACAATCTTATACAGCCAGCTGCTCCAATATGTTCTCTTATTTTGCAGATAAAAAAGACCCGAAAGTGAAAAATGTGCCGCACTATAACAATCTCATCGAATGCCTTGATATCCATCTCACAGAAATTGATTTGATCGACTACCAAGGCAGCACACCTGAGATTAAATTGGCCAGGTTCTTTGTTCTAGAGGCAAGTGTGCTCAAGGTAATGAGGTTTGGCGTTCTCTGGCGCGACAATGAATGGCATGTTGATCACCGCAAGCGTATAAGCCTAAATGACAAAGTCTCCGCAGAAGCTGAATTTGTTTTTGAAACATCAAGTGGCCAGAGACTCTAAAATTTATTTGCCCATTAGTGACTTGTCAGGGTGGTGAATTTTAGTTTGTACGACAATGCTGCATCCACCTAAACTAACGAAAGTTCTTACGTAAACTTCCTAGTAATTCCCTCTTCGTAGGTGCAGCATTACTCCTAACATTTGTAATATCGGTTTGAAACTTGTAATATTGTTATGTTGTATTCCTGCGTTTACAAATCCTGTGAATCAAAGAGGTCCTGAGTTGGTAATGATGTTGTGCCTGCCATCTTTCACCAATAGCCGTCGGATCTAGATTTGACACATACAAACCAAACTTCTCCAGTTTTGCAAAAAGATGCCTGCACTTGTTCCCTATTTACAAACAACTCCTTGTCTCTCACAATCAGTCTTATCTCCTCCCCATCACATCTAGAAGGCCATGGAAAAATCTGGCGCGATGGCCGCTACCGGCGCCATCCACCCCCAATCTTGGTGTTCCGTGCAATGCACGGGCATCTACGCATGGGAAATTATGTCGAACACGGCTAGATGTAAGAAGGCTAGCTCTACAGCCATGATGATAGTGACTGCAGACGGTGAGGCTGACTATGGTATGCCGAACACGGTGCCTATACTCAGGTGTCATCTCCGGCGTAGGGTATTGTCACTTCACTGTGAGGAACATCACATAATAATTTGACCAACGGGTAGTAAAGTACTACTACATTGGTAGTACTACTAGTAGTACTAGCACCACCATTTGGATTTAGTAGTACTACCACGTCCATCTGGATTTAGTATTTGACTAGCAATATCTAGTAATGCATGTCACAAAAAATGTACTACTCCCTCTGTAAATAAATACATGGTGTATTGTTTTATTCCTTTCGATAGATGGCTCAAATCTGAAGTCTCATCAATCTGACTACTATTGTACTCACCGAGCGCTCAGCTTTGTAAGCTATCAACAAAAAATTGCAATCAAAGACAATTGTTGTACTCCCTCCGTACTAGTGCATTACTCACGTTACGAAAACCAAATAGTAATCCCAAAACTTTTAGGCGTGGTACATTAACTACCCACCTCGTTCCCTATTTTTGCCATGAAAAAAGAAATCACCCAATACGAGATGTGGGATGCGTATGCACCCAATGACTTGAGACTACTCCCTCCGTCTAGCTGTATAAGTCATCTTAGAGCAAGTGAAAAAGAGGAGTGGGCTCTCATGCAAGAGCCTAGCTATATGCGGATTCCTAGGCCGATATACAATAAATATGAAGAAAGAGAGAGAAAAGATGAGAAAAAGTAGTACTCTTATATCTAGCCTTATAGCTAACCTTATTGTATGAGCGGCTACAAGTGATGGCTCTATATGACATGGCAACGTCTTATAGCCAGTAGCTGGCTATACTATTAACCATGCTCTTAGATTGTGCACCATGTACAAGATGAAGGGGAAAGCGAGAGAACTTAATGTCTTTTCGCTAGTAAATAGGATTACATGCAATGAACTAACCACTGCATATCATGTTTGGTAGTCTCAAGTCATTGAAAGCATGCACGGCCCACATCTCATTGGTTGATATGCCACGAAATAAGAAACGAGGAGGGAGTTAATGTACCATGCCTAAGTGTTTTGGGATTATTTGGTTTTCGTAAGGTGACTTACACAACATTTTTGGTTATCCATTAACATTTTATTAGTTAAATCAAAGGTCAAAACTTGGCGCAAAATGCAAAGGGGACCAATAAACCAGTAAACATCAAAGTTCTCTCGTTTGGCCCCAACTAGAGGCCCGGTGAGATGACTATACAGCACCGACACAGAGGGGTATGCGGCTTCATTGACTTACTGCACTTGCATTTGGGTGAATGACACGTGGGCCCAACAGGTGGCTGGACCACCTGTCATACAGCCAAAGGCAGGTTCGGTAGAGGGCTGAGGAGTAGATGGCCAACACACACGTGAATGCAACGCAGTCTACACTTCCCATATAATGGCTCCCCGCCAGTCCAATCTATGAAATCCTACGCACCTACGCACCCTAACCAAGGGAAAGAGTGATCACTCCAATCGCAAGATTAGTGGACTAGAAGCTAGACCCATGGAGGCGATGAGCGCGAGCATCAGCCGGCTGTGCCAGATGGTCCATGACGCCGGCCTGCGGCCCAGCACCGAGGAATGTCTCTAGGTCGTGCTTGAGGCCACCAGGGCAATAGGCCGCTCGGACCTCATCTTCGTCTCCTTGTTTGAGGAGGTCCTCGTCGGCTTCCTCGACAAGTTCACTGTCGTTAGGAAGCTTGCGGACGACCTTGACGTACGCCTCCATCTCACGCGCCTAGGCTCTGCGATGCCCGCCACCCTTGACAACCTCTTCTAAACAATGGTGGCCCTGCGACCGCCGCCGTCATGCCGGAGAATGTCCACCTCGAAGTCGCGCTCGCCGTGCAGCGCTTGGTGCAGTAAGATACCGTCAACATAATCACCCACGTCTACGCGCAAATCATCCACAAGGACTACTATGTGCCAGAGGAGGATGATAGGTCACTGGCCTCCTTGAACCGTAGGGCAACCTTGGACGGCATTGTTCAGAAGCACGCTGAGCTCGCCGCCAACGGCGCTGCTCCTCACACGTCGGTTGGTGACCCGGTGCACTAGGGCGTGAGGATGTCGTTGATGGATCCTTATGTATCTTTATCTTTCCGTCAAATCCATGTAGTAGTATATGGTACTACTAGTAATTATCTTACCTTTCGCATCAACTTCATAATTTTAGTACGTACTCCATGCATGAACCACGCCAGAACCAAACTTCTCACTACTCTAGGGAAAATCGTTATTTCTATCTATCGCGCCATGGAGCAGAACCAAATTTTACAAGTTACAAGTTCAAAAGGAAAAGCCTGCCGTGTTGGCGTTGCACCCCCACACGGTTGGTCCGGCACGCTGCTCAAGGGGGAATGCGTGGTGTGTTGCATTTTCACCTACAAGTGGGACCACAGTTGAGCAAACCAACTATCGGCAAACCCCCACCCTGCCCACCGCGTGATGGATGACAAAATAGGAGGGAGAAGAGATGGTTGTATCACGGACTCCAAGAAAATTGGTGTCGGATGGGACTCGTGTGGGTGGCGTGTGCCGTAATGCTAGACGTGCATGCTAGTTATGGCCAATGTCACCCCACTATATCGAGCCTATATTGAGGTGCTGGTTACGTAGAACAAATTTCCTGGAGTCCATGCTCAGCCCTCCTCTATCTCTCTTCTCAGCCAGCCAGCAGACGCGCGGAGCCCATCGTCTGTTTGCTCACATGCGGTCCCACATGTCAGTGAAAACGCAAGAGGACCCACTGAACCTGCACATCTTTCACCTCGACGTGCTGGTGATGAAAAACAAATCCAATAAAGATCTTCGGTGGCCGCTTTTGGAGTTACTCAAGAGTAGTAAGATTCTATTCACAGTTTAACCCAAGATGCACATCATGTGGCTTCAACTACCACTCCATTTTCTTGCATGACACGACCTGGATGCTGGATGTCCCACGTGTCGGCAAAAGGAGGAAGTACTCGACCAAATCTTCTCAACATTTAGACTGGAGGAGTAGGAAACATGGCAAGCCATGTGCCTACATCATACTACGTACAAGCCCACCTCACGCAGTCACGCTATCACCATATTTCCCGGCCTCTGTGCGACACCTAGCTCTAGTTGATATAACTAGAACTAACTATTGGTTGGCTCTATGTGATGTGGCAACTTCATACTACTACGGATGCTGGCTATACTACTACGGCACTAGCACTCCAAGAGGTGAGTCCAAAACAATTTATAAATTGAGTTTATGACGTGCATATGAAAATGTACCATTCATTACATACAACAAGCCATCAACACACAACGACAACGAGGATACATGTTGGATTATAGATTAGTTCCAACAAAACATTCTAGTAAACACTAAAGTTTTCATCACACAACAAATAATAAGCAATGAAATGAACTTCATCTCAACCAATCCTCGGCGTTGGAAACGCTTGCTTTGAACCAGAAGAGTTTCTCTCGGAAGGGCCAGCTACTGTCAATCTCGAGACCAACGCGGGACTGATCATCTAGGCTGAAGCGGCCTATTTCATGACCCATATTGTGATAGCCACAGTAGGGAAGCATAGCAATGTCTGAGGTATAGATACAATTGCTTCCCATAAATGGTAGTAGCGTTGCGTCAACAGCAGCTGGATCGCCTTTCACCATCATTGGATAGTTTTGTCCAAGGAAGAGCGAGTTTCCTCCAAGAGTATCAATACTAAACCAGGGAGAAGATGTTGGCGCTAGCACACTAGTATCCATCTTGAATACCCTGCAAAGGATGTTGGAATAGGTCCGGAGAGTGCAACTATGGGAGACAACACCTGCTTCCTTAGTCACATCAGCGGTGTCGTGTATAGAGACAAGAAGAGGTGATCCATCGGAATAAGTTGCCAGACGCCACTGAGTATATGGGTCCTCATGCTCGTGGTCATCATCATCGTCATCTCCCCCTTGGTTATAAAAATTTTCAAGTATAGGTGGTGGAATGTTCACAGGACCTTGGAAACACAATAAGGTTAATTAGTAAAGGGAAATTAACTAGATAACCCGCATGCATGTGGATGAAACAATTATAATTACGGTGGAAGACAAACGTACTGAAAGCATAAGGATTCCATGCAAAAACAATGCCACGAGTGGTGGCAGCAAACACAAGACCCTCGTACTGAATTGTATCACAGTACTCATCCGTGTATAGAAACTGATTTTTGAGCAATATCCATCCAATCGAACTATGAAGGAAGGCAACAAGCTTGTCGAAGATAGCAACAACTCCATAGTCCATTAAATGCCAAGGGCAATCAGGAACTTGACAAATTGCTATCTTCTGTAGACGACAGTCACCATGACCGTAGTTGAACGTATGTAGATAACCAGTGTGCTCAACCTCTGGGTAGTCTGAGATTTTTGGATGTGGAACCCGGTGACGAGTGTACACATTCACAAGTTCCCACTCGCCGTTGTACCCAATATAAGCAACCCAATCTCCATTTGCGCCTGCCCAAGCCTAACCCTCAAGCGATGGCATCTTAACATCACATGTATCATTATCAAGCAGCACCAACTTGCACAAGGCGAGGCCACCATTGTCCGCGTGCCAGTGAGCAGGGTCATGGTGAAGAAGATAGCGGAGATCAAACCACTCCTGGACCCTTGGGTTCGTTGTAATGATGTTATTAGTTGAGTCGAGAATGGTATTGAACGAACCTGCCATGCTAGCTGATGTGATGATGTCGCACCGATCAATGAGTTCCTCTACCACGTCATCATTCAGATTAGGGCAAGAATAATGGGGTCGTTTCCGGCCTGTTCCCTCCATGGAGAAGACGATCGAACAACGGCACAAGGAAGGGTGAAGGCAAATGGAGGACGGAGGAAGAGTGTGCGACAGCAGTTCCAAATCGAGAGGGAAAGGCGAAGAGTCGGTGGACGGTTGCCACGGTACACGAAGAGGCGCCCCGGCCTACATAGACGTCCGTTCGAAAATTGTACAAAAGGACTCGCTGTCGTCTCACTGACATGTTGGAATGGGACCACATGTCAACGAAGAGGCTAGTGGGGAGCTGATGGTTGCCACAGAGGTCACACACTGACGACAAGGCCGTCCTGTCAGACCTAGCGCCTATGTGGGATGGCTTCTGTCCCCCACACGAGCGAAGCCAATTCGCACCCCCACACGGTTGGTCCGCCACTCCGCTAGGCCAACTCCAGTGTGTGCAGCTTGGACGCGTGCTCGCTCAGACCCTTTCTCTCGACGCCCCGAAGCTACCCAACCACGGCTATGTGTTTTGCGCACCCGATGGCCGGATTTGGAGCAGATCAGTCGGGCTTGAGCTCGCCCGGCTGTGGGAGGCCGTGTCGCGCCATGGACAAGGCCACATGCAGGAACTGACTCCTCGTCTAGCCGCTCAGATCTACACCGTCGGTGGTCCACCGGCAGATACATGAATGGCGGTTGGCCAGGCTCGGTGCTGGCCCAAAAGCTCGTCGGTGCACCATTGCCACTCATTACGTGCGACGACTGCCCAAAGAAGGTCTTGCGCCGCATGTCTACAATGTCGGAACATCCCGGATGGGTGTTCATCAAGTGCTCAACCGATGGGGTATGTGCTACTTTAGCTTCGGTTGTGCTCTCGGATTAGACTAGTTGTGCTAACTTAAAATTTTATTGTGTAGAATGGATGCAAATTTTGGTATTGGGAAGAAGAGTACATTGATATATTGATAGAGCGCAATTTAGTAGATGTTCTAGCACTTTTAGCTAGCATAGAGGCTAGAGATGAGACTAGTGCACTTGTTGATAGAATAGAGGCTAGACATGAGACTAGATGCGAGGAAGCAACCTCTACTTCTTTAGACTCGAAGAAGAAAGAAGCACGCAAGATCGAGTCTCCGCAGATCAACAATGAATGCATCAAGAAGGCACTAATCCAACTTACAGGAGCAGTTATGATAGTTGGATATCTTCTAAAATGTATTCTTGTGGTTCTTGTTTTCTTTGGTCTTGCTTTTCTAGTCAAAATTTGGTGATGTATTTACATGTACCAAAAATCAATGATGGAAAAAAGATATGTGTTTGCAAAGAAAAATGTACGCGGCCGAGATGCGTCCGCGCGTTGGGCGCACAGCCACCGCATCCGAGAAATGGCCCGGACACGACCCCATTGCCCTACCCAAACTGACAAAATCCAGGCAAAACAAAGGTTCGTTTGGGGTCGTGCATTGGAGTTGGCCTTACAAGTGGGACCACAGTTGAGGAAACCAACTATCGGCAAACCCCCACCTTGCCCTCCACGCGATGGTTGAGTTAGAGAAACGAGGAGGTTGAAGATATAGTTGTAGTACGGACTCCAAGAAATATGGCGTCAAATGGAATTCGTGCTCAACAAGAAGCATTGAGGATCTTCAGTCTGGGTTACAAGGTAATTGGGTTACTCAAATAAATGAACATTTTAGCATGGCACCTTCTCTTCTTGGTTTGAAACGTATTCAGATGGCTGCTGCTGCTTCTAATGCCCATTCTGTCTCTGAAGAAGGCATGCTACTGTGGAAACATCACTTTAAGGACCAATCATTGGAAAACAGGAGCTCTTTCTCAGCCAACATTCCTGTAAGTTGGTTCAACTTTATTGTTCACTTGCTTCTGTCCCCTGATAAGTTTGCCTGGACTGTTACTATGCTAAAATCTGGAATGTGGGAACTGTTCACTGCTGTGGAAAATATGGATCAAGCCTTTCTGTTTCATATACCTGACAAGTGTCCTACATCACATGCACCAATTTGTCAGGCCATGGAGGATGGGGTCAAGGGCAAAGAAAATATTGGTGGGGCTGCCAATATGCAGGATGAGGAGTCCCAGGCTCTGTTGCAGCCTTTTGGTCAAGATAATCTGAGGAAGAGAAGGAGTGGAAAGACTCCACTAGTGGAAACAGAGGTCAGGAGAAGTGACAGAATTAAGAATGATAATGCTGGTTACAAGAGAAACTCCTGCTCTAATAATAATTGTCTACCTTGCAATGCTGTCCCTCCCACCATACATAAATCAGTTGTTAAAAACCTTACTGCCTCTTTCTGTAAGGTTGCTGAGGGGGAGCTGGAGGACAAGCTGGCCAAGAAGCCCAAGAGAAGGCAATAGGTTGTTTTGGACAAGGTGCCCTTGGCCAAAGGAGAAGGACATACCTCCAACCACCCATAATGTTTAGGTCCCTTACTTGGAGTACTGTATGGAGGGTGTGTGTTTGTACCCTCACTCCTAGTTTGATGCTGCTTTTGGTTGATGTAAGATTTGGATATTGGAAATTTATGAACTCTCTAGATCTGGTGAAGTGCTACCCTATTAATACCTCTTTGCTGTATGAGTGGATGCCCTACTGGATATGTGTTTTGCTGTGGACCTGGTTTTTGCCCAACTCTCTTTTATGTGTGAAGGATCAAGTACTGGTACTTGACCTCTGGTACAAAAAACTTATGTGTTTCCATGAATAACACAAACAGAAACTGGAATATTCTCAACTGGAACATTAGAGGTATAAATTCTGAGGACAAATGGTTGGCCTTGAGGCAGAAAAATTGATGAGAGTGACTGCAACATCTTGTGTCTTCAGGAAACCAAGAGGGAGATTTTTTATGCAGCTTACTTAAAAAAAATTGCCCTTCCAGACTTAATAAATTTGCCTTCCTACCCTCTGTTGGAGCATCTGGGGGTCTCCTTATGGCTTGGAATGGCTCCCAGTTTTCTGGAGAAGTCATTGCACAAAATAGGTTTTCACTTTCAGTGCAGTTTACCAGTCTGCTCTCCAATCAGTCTTGGATCATCTCTAATATTTATGGGCCTTGTGATCCACAAGACAAAATTGAGTTTATTAACTGGTTCCTGAATATTCACATGCCTGATAATGTTGACTGGATTTTAATGGGTGATTTCAACCTTATGAGAGCACCATTAGATAAGAACAGACCTGGGGGAGATGTCAATGATATGCTTATGTTTAATGAGGCTATAAGTAATCAAGGCTTAATTGAATTACCTTTGCATGGCAGAAAGTTTAGTTGGAGCAATATGCAGCATGATCCTTTGCTGGTAAAACTGGATTGGTTTTTCACTTCTGCCTCTTGGATGACTACCTTCCCAAACACAATGGTGCTACCCCTTGCAAAACCCATTTCAGATCATCTGCCCTGTGTTATTAAAGTTGGTACTTCTATCCCAAAGGCAAAAGTTTTCAGATTTGAAAACTACTGGCTCCAACATTCTGACTTTAAACAGATAGTTGCAAATGCTTGGAATATCCCAGTTGGCAATCTTGATGATGTTAAAACCTTGAATGCTAAGTTTAAAAACTTACGAAGAGCTTTGAAGCTGTGGGCAAAAACCTTGTCCTGTCTGAAAACTCAAATTGCAAAGCTGAATGAGTTCATTTTCCTGTGGGACCTCTTTGAAGAATTTAGAGAGTTGGACATTCATGAATGGAATTGCAGGGCTATTCTTAAAGAGCATCTGCTTATTCTTTTGAGGAACCAAAAGATTTATTGGAAATAAAGAGGAAAAATCAAGGGGGTGAAGTTTGGAGATGAGAACACAAAGTTTTTCCACACTAAAGCTTCAATTAATTACAGGCATAATCATATTGATGTGCTCCAAAATGATGACCAAGTTGAAATATCTGATCATGCTGGGAAAGCTGCAATTCTTTTAGACACTTACAAAAAAAGAATGGGCACATCCCAAAATACCTCAATGCAATTTGATTTGTCTTCCTTGTTTGGGCAGAGACAACACTCAGATATCTTTGATAATCTTGAACTGCCTTTTACTGAAGAGGAAATTGATGATGTGGTCAAAAACCTTCCAACAGACAAATCACCAGGCCCAGATGGTTTTAACAATGAATTTCTCAGGTCTTGCTGGGACATTATTAAGGGAGATATGCTCAAATTCATATATGATTTCCATGCAGGCCAAATTTCTCTTGAGAGCTTAAATACTTCATACATTACTCTCATTCCTAAGGGAAGTACTCCCTTGACAGCAAATGATTTTAGACCAATCTCTCTATTAAACTACTGTCTGAAGATTATCACTAAACTGCTGGCTAACAGGTTGCAGAAAGTGATTCTTAAGTTGGTACATATCAACCAATATGGTTTTCTAAAGGAAAGATCAATACATGATTGTTTGGGCTGGGTATATGAATACCTACACCAATGTCATAAGTCTAAAGATGAGATAATTGTGCTTAAACTGGACTTTGAAAAGGCTTTTGACACAATTGAGCACCAGGCAATGCTGGATATTTTAAAGGCCAAAGGTTTTGGGGACAGATGGATTTCATGGATCAAAATGCTCTTCACCTCTGCCTCATCGGCTATCTTGCTAAATGGTGTCCCTGGAAAAAAGTTTTATTGCCTTAGAGGTGTGAGGCAGGGGGACCCTCTATCCCCTCTTCTGTTTGTGCTTGCTACTGATCTCCTTCAGTCAGTTCTCAACAAGGCAATGCACATGGGATTGTTATCTGCTCCCCTACAAGTGGAGTCATGCCCTGATTTTCCAATTGTCCAGTATGCAGATGACACCCTGGTTATTTTACAAGCAGATGCAAAGCAACTACATTGTCTTAAAGCCCTCCTCAATACTTTTGCAGATGCCACTGGACTTAAGGTAAACTACAAAAAATCCAGTATGATTCCAATAAATGTGCCAGAAGAAAAGATGGAGATTTTGGTAAATACTTTTCATTGCAAGAAGGAATCTTTTCCAATCCAGTATTTGGGAACACCTTTAGGCCTTCATAAGCCTACTGTTGAGCAATCTTTTCCTCTTGTCACAAGACTGCAAAAGAAACTTTTGGGTTTGTCCTCATTTATGACAATGGCTGGAAGATTGTTGTTGGTGAAATCTGTCCTTAATTCTTTGTTGATCTATCTCATGGGCTTCCTTGATGTGCCAGTCACAATCAAAACCCAGGCCATAAAGTACTTGAGACACTGCCTGTGGAGAGGCCCTGATCTGGAGGACCATAGACCTGCCATGGTGGCATGGAGCACTGTATGTAGACCCAAAAATCAAGGAGGATTGGGTGTCATGGATATCTTTATCTAGAATAAGGCTCTTCTGCTTAAGAATCTGCACAAATTCTATAACGGACACAATACCCCCTGGGTAAACTTGATCTGGGAATCATATTACAACAATGATACACTACCTGGTAATAAATGGATTGGATCATTTTGGTGGAAGGCAAATCTTAAGCTCATTGATAACTATAAGTTCTTGGCCAGATGCAACATAGGTGATGGCAAGAGTTCCTTCTTTTGGACTGGTCTGTGGCACTCTAATTGTCTGCAAGACATGTTCCCTCATTTATTCTTTTTTGTGAAGAACAAGAATGATACTGTGCACAGCATTCTCCAAGTAGAATACTTAGAGGATCTATTCCACCTACCCCTGACTATGCAAGCTTTCCAGGAATTTGAGGCTATGGAAGACATTTGTATTGATCTAAGGGCTTCTGATACACTAGATTGCACTGACACTTGGAGCTACATTTGGGGAAATGAGCACTTCTCAGTGGCTAAGGCCTACAAAGTCATGATGGGAGTCAAAATTGTGCCACAACAGTTTAACTGGATCTGGAATTCCTCTTGTCAACCAAAACACAAGGTGTTTTTTTGGAGATTGCTGCATGACAGGCTCAATACCAGAAACCTTTTGAGAAGGAAAACTTTCCATTTGGCCAACTACAACTGTGCTGTCAACAATTGTCCACAGGAAGAAACTCTTCACCATCTTTTCTGGACCTGTCCTTTTGCATCTCAATGTTGGGACTTGATTTGCCCTTCAAGACAGGCAAATGTTTCAATCCTGGAAGCTTTTCTTGATCTCAAATAGAAGCTACATGTACCTTTTTTCATGGAAATAATCATCGTTGCTTCCTGGGCCATCTAGATCTCAAGGAACAATTTGATCTTCCAAGAAGTACAACCTAGCATTCAGAGGTGGAAAGCTATTTTCCTGGAGGAGCTCAATCTCCTAAGATTTAGAATTAAGAAGAGTTATGTTGTAGTTTATTGTTCCTAGCCTGACAATCTTGTGCTGTAATCCTAGTCCATAGTTTTTTCTTTTCTTTCTATTGCTTTGCTCTTTGGCTTATCTCAAGCCTTTTGTATAGTGGAACCTTTGTTGTTTCTATTTTTAATTAAATAAAAATTGCAGTGGGGTTTTGCCCTACTGTGTACTGTCAAAAAAATGGAATTCGTGCTGGTGGCGTGTGCCGTACTCCTGGACGTGAATTATTGTTCTGGCCCATGCCACCCTCCTAGTACTATATATTGAGGATTCGAGGTGCTGGTTACCTACAGCGAACACATTAACATATGGCCCACCTCACACTGTGGACAAATTTCCTGGAGTCTGTGCTAGGTTAAAAAGTGTTCTTTGTGAGGGTGGGTGGCTGGTCTCAAGTTTAAAACATGTTGTATTACATATACGTAGACGTAGAGATAGTGCAGCAGTTTTGAAAGTTTGAAACCAAACATCAGAATGAAATTTCTACTGGACTCATCCAAGGACCTAGGATGGTGGAATTCGCAACTGCAGTAAAAACACCCGTCCGGCGCGCCAAGCATGTGAAGCTAATACAAATAGTAGTACTATTGTTGATTGGACTCGTCCAATAACCTGTTGCAATGCATGTACAATTATGTATTCGGAAAATATTTTTTTGCCTCGTCGCAGCACCCACTCAGAGAAGCGACTTGAAAGCCATTCATAAATTTAGTAAGTTTATCACAGGCATACCATTTTATTACATACAACAGGTCATCAACCCACAACGACAACGAGGATACATTAGAAATACTAAAGTTTTCATCACACAACAAATAACAAGCAATGAAATGAACTTCATCTCAACCAATCCTCAGTGTTGGAAATGCTTGCTTTGAACCAGAAGTGATTCTCTGGGAAGGGGCAGCTACTGTCAATCTCGAGACCAACGCAGGACTGATCATCTAGGCTCAAGCGACCTATGTTAGGATGCATATTGTGATAGCCACGGTAGGGAACCATAGCAATGTCCGAGGTATAGATACAGTTGCTTCTCATAAATGGTAGTAACGTTGTGTCAACAACAGTTGGATCGGCTTTCACCATCATTGGATAGTTTTGTCCAAGGAAGAGTGAGTTTCCTCCAAGAGTATCAATACTAAACCAGGGAGAAGGTGTTGGCGCTAGCACAGTAGTATCCATCCCGAATACCCTCCAACGGAAGTTGGAATAGGTCCGGAGAGTGCGACCATGGGAGACAACACCTGCTTCCTTAGTAACATCAGCAGTGCCCTGTATACAGACAAGAAGAGGTGATCCATCGGAATAAGTTGCCAGGCGCCACTGAGTATATGGGTCCTCATGCTCATGATCATCATCATTGTCATCTCCCCCTTGGTTATAATTTTTTTCAAATATAGGTGGTGGAATGTTCACAGGACCTTGGAAACACAAGAAGGTTAATTAGTAAAGGGAAACTAGCTAACCCGCATGCATGTGGATGAAACAATTATAATTACGGTGGAAGACAAACGTACTGAAACCATAAGGATTCCATGCAAAAACAGTGCCATGAGTGGTGGCAGGAAACACAAGACCCTCGTATTGAATTGCATCACTGTACTCATCCGTGTATAGAAACTGATTTTTGAGCAATATCCATCAAGTCGATGTATGAAGGATGACAACAAGCTTGTTGAAGATAGCGACAACACAAGCATTCCTATAACTCCAAGAGCGGTCGGGAACTCGACAAATTGCTATCTTCTGTAGACGATAGTCACCATGGTCGTAGTTAAACGTACGTAGAATACCGGTGTGCTCAACCTCTTGGCAGTCTGAGATTTTTGGAAGTGGAACCCGGCGACGAGTGTACACATTCACAAGTTCCCACTCGCAGTTGTACCCAATATAAACAACCCAATATCCATTTGTGTCTGCCCAAGCCTTACCCTCAAGCGATGGCATCTTAACATCACACGTATCATTATCAAGCGACATCAACTTGCACAAGGCGAGGCCTCCATCGTCCGTGCGCCAGTCAGTAGGGTTACGGCAAAGAAGATAGGGGAGATCAAACCGCCCCTGGACCCTTGGGTTCCTTGTAATTATGTTATTAGTCGAGTCGAGAATGGTCTTGAACGAACCTGCCATGCTAGACGAGGTGATGACATCGCATCAGTCAATGAGTTCGTCCACCGCGTCATCATTCAGATCGGGGCAAGAATAATGGTGTTGTTTCCGGCCTGTTCCCTCCATGGAGAAAACGATCAAACAATGGCAGAAGGAAGGGTGAAGGCAAATGGAGGAGGGAGGAAGAGCGTGCGACAGCAGTTCCAAATCGAGAGGGAAAGACGAAGAGTCGGTGTACGGTTGCCGCGGTACATGAAGAGGTGCCCCATCCTACATAGACATCCATTCGGAAATTGTACAAAAGGACTCGCCGTCATCTCACTGACATGTTGGAACGGGACCACATGTCGACGAAACATGGTGTGTAATTTCTCGTGCAAAATCCGATCTGGCCGCGTTGGCCCGAGGTGCCTCATTAGTTATCGACCTTTATTTTTTTAATGGCGTGCCATTCAGTTTTGAAGCACGACTAACCGGTATTGTATGCAGAGAAAATATAAACTACTCTACAACTACTCCACCTCTAGTACTAGTAGTATAAAAAAGATATATAGGCTGGAGCTTGATCACTTTCTTGCTAAGGGCTGCCCACTTGCTTCTCACACTATCACCCTCTCCACAGATCTAAAAAAGACGGCCTCTCTCTCCCTCCTCGCCGGTGGTCACAGATCCGCCTGGAAGAAAAGGACGTGTAGCATTGACGCACTCGTCGTCAGTGAGCAAGGTCACGCACTGACGACAAGGCCGTCCTCTCAGACCTAGCGCCCACGCGGGATGACCTCCTTCCCCAAGCTCGATGTCGTAGTGTGTGTGGAGGACGATGACCACAAGCGAAGCCACTTCCCGCCGACCCTCAGGTATGCTACCTCTTTTCGAACCATACCCTTGTTCTATTGCCCCCATCTTCCACGTCGCTGCATGTGGATCTTTTTCCACTCCACCATTTGCTCCATCTCCCAATTTGCTATCCTCTGCTCTGCTGGTCACGCAGACAAAAACCTTAACTTGCACTATTAAAGGAAACCCTACTTCATGCAGACTAATCCATGTCTGGGTTGAATAAGGAAAGGAAGGGAGATTGTACTGTCCAAGAGACTAGGCATGGAACACGCATCTAGGTTGAAAAGGGGAAAATCAGTAGCTAAGGAATGAGTCTCGTGTCTCTTGGTTGAAGAAGGGTAGAAAGGCATGACAACGCAATAGAGAATGACCAGGTCGATCGGTTTGTTGTCCTCACATAGGAAAAAGGTGGCAAAAGAGAACAAAAATGGGACGTAATCCACATATGCTGCCTGGATATTTGTTGCTTTGGGCAACCATACCTCCCTCACCACTTTATGCGTCCATGGAGGTACATCGTACTGGTGTGCCCACTGTCCGAATGGGCCTCCCATGCTCTTATTGCCACTTTTTTGCCGTTAGTATAACGCCAGCGGTCAGGTCAAGCAATGCTACTACTAAAGTGATGCCACATTTAACTAATGCCACACTCAGTCTAATGCCACTGATAAATTTAAGAAATGCCATTTACTGTCACTATATTATTTCAGGGTTAGCTATTGATTGTGGATGTATTAAATATTTTTTAGCTAAGGCATTCTAATGCTGTTGCACAGCCAGTATAACAACGATGAATCTTGTTACTACCTTCAGATTTTTGCACTGTTAATGCTTATAGATTACATACCTCACTTTCATGAGATAAGTCAATTTTTTTGTACAGTGTCAAGAGGAAAGGTCCAGAGTGGGCACCTCCTCCTCCGGGTGTTCTCTTGATTCGTTCGATCAAGTTTTTATGTTTGATCGATTATCAAGATTGGGATAGCAATTTTTAGGTCCCCTCGATTTCGAAATGATATTAACCTTGAAGGTACATGGTTTGCAATTTTTTTAATACTGTCATTAGTTGATAATGCTAGTTACCTTTAGACTTTTTTATTTGGTTTAATGCTCTTGCACACCTAGTATACCAATGCTGAAACTTGTTACCTTTACATTTTGTATTGTTAATTCTTACAGAAATCTTCCAGTGCTAGAGCTTATGGAAATATGTTCAGTAAAACAATTGTACTGTACCATGTAATAAAATAACTACTCTACGGTTGCACTAGCCACTGGATTAGTGTATATTTGTACTATTCGAATGGTGTTGCATTAGCGTATGGACATATATAAAGTGTGGCAAGCTTTCCCAGATATGTGCTCAAGAAAACTACTACCTGTTTTTCTAAATACTAGACGTTTGGGTACTTTATATTGAACTGCGAAAATGTCTTATATTAAGGAACAGAGGGTGTAGAGTTCACTAAAATTAGAGCATCTCCAATAGCTTGTCTATATGGATGTCTATACTCGTTTTCCACGATGTGAGCCCAAAACAGGCGTCCAACAGCTTGTCTATATGGTCGTCCAAATATACACATCCTCTAAATCGACCTCGACAATGTCCATGCCTGGACATTATGAAGGCGTCGTCTAAACTCAGCTGCAGTCATGATTTGTTCCTCTCCCCAGCGACGGCTGTAACATCCCAAATTTTCAATTTGGAATGTTTTACAATTATTATCTAAGCATCTATGCATTTTGTTTGAATTGAGTGGCATTTGGAAATTTCAGAGGCATTTGAGTTTTATTTGATTTGAATTTGATTTTGGCAATTGAAATTTAGTTCAAAAATACTTGACAAATACTTGAGCAAAAGTATGAGAGGAGTAAACATGACACTCCCAAGAAAAATGTCAGAAGAAAATATTGCCAAAAAAGTTTGAATTCAAATTTGATTTTATTTGGAATCTACAAAAAATGTTTTATTTTTTTTCTGTTTTGCCTCTGGAAAAATGTTCACGTTGTAGGATTTATTTTTCTGATTTTATTGATATATATATGTCCTATATAAAATATTATAGTTTTCTCTTATATTAGTTTTTTTCTCTCTGACGTAATTCAAAAAAAATAGGAAAAGACCCAGGCGCGAGCCAGGCCAACCGGCCCAGCAGCGCCGAGCCGCAGCCCACCAGCGACCGAGCCGGCCTGCCCCAGCGCTCGACGCCCAAACCCTTCCCTTCGGTCGACCGCTCGCCGCCTCCTCTCTCCCTCTCACTGACCCGGGACACCACCCTATCCCTAACCCCTCGCCCGCGACACGCCGCACCGGAGCACGCGCAGAGCGCGCCCGACATCGCGATCCTCTCGGGATCGTGATCCCGAGTCGACCCCTCGCCCACGCTTATGTCCTATAAATACCTACGCATCTCCTCTTCCGAACCCCCCAAAAACCCTACCTCAACTCCCACCGTAGCTCTCGCCCTCGCCAAACGCATCTCGTCGCCGCCGCCTCGGTTCGCGGCCGCTACCGACCCCGGTGAGGATTCCCCTTACCTCTAAGCACCTTCACCCGAACCCCCTTTTCGTTACGCACCTCTTTGACATCCTCTCATCGCCCAGGAACCGCCGAAGCCGTCGCCCCCGAGCTCGACCGCCGCTCACCGGAGCTGCAGCTCACCAGGGAGCAGTCGTCGTCGCCCCGACTGCCTCCGTCGTTCCCGAGCTCCACTGACTCCATCCCCGACCTCCCCTCGAGCTGCCGCACCCACCCGACGACTCCGCCGCCGCCCCGGACCACCGGAGCACCCCGCCACCGTCGCCCGAGCCGCCATCGTCCATCGTCGCCACTGTAAGCCACCGGACCTCCCTCCACCGTTCGATCTGCAATGCACGGCTTATATTAGACTAGCGAAGGGTTAGGTTATTTTCAATAGATCGGTTTAGTTTACGGTTTATTTCCGGTTTAGTTCGGTTTAGTGTAGACCGGCCCGATCGGTTGTTTTATTATTAACCCGTACTCGTGTTAGCCTATTCAACGCATGAGCGCTATTTAGTTTTAGAACGCCCACCGTTTCGGCCCATTAGCGCGTTAGTTTTTGTTTAGTTTTATTTTTGTTTCTGTTTTTAAAATAGAATAGTTCCAGTCTTGAAAAATCTATATCTTTTAAGTTATTTCATATTTTTAGTTGATTCTTTTTGCTCTAGTTTGCAAATTTCCTATAGTTGCTGTAGAAAATTAGATTCGGTCATGTTTAGGTTTTTAAAAATTGTTTTATATTAGTTTTAGTCAGATTAGTTTTTTTTGCTATAAATTGAGTTAGTATTATTTTATTTTAGTGATTCTTTTTGTCACTGCCTTGTTTTGACCTTGCCTAGCAGTAGGAATTTATTTTGGCATTTATAGTCTTTATTAAAAATAGTTTTTATGCGAAAACAAGCTTTTCTAGTTTATTTAGCTTGTTGTTGTTTTCTGATGTTCTAGTTATTTTTAAATTGTATTTTTCCTATGCTATAATTTATTTTAGATTAGTTTCTGTAGTTACAGAGGGTGAACATTTATTTACAGCAAAATAAAAAGTTTTATTTTATTTTCTTATTAGTTTTGTTTTAGGTATAACTGGAGTTCTATAATAGATATTGGTTTGATTCTTTTTGCACCTAGTTTGTATGCTGTTTTCCTTTATGTTATTTAGTAAACCATTGTTTTGGATCTGTAAAGAAATGTGTTAGTAGGTTAAAACTATTTCTTTGTTGTTGCTTGATGTGATGGAAACCTTGATTTTGTTTTCCTCAAGTTTTCTTTGATTTTGGTTTGAGTGCTTGTGTGTTTTCCTTCAGTTTGCTGATATGTCATTAGTGAAATACTTATTTGTGCTATCGTTTGACTCAATAGAATTTCCGGAGTGCGAAGCTTGCTATCTCGAGTCACTAGCGTTTGAAGACCGTCAGCCAGGCAAGTCATTTGATCATGTTTTACAATATACCTATGATTTTGTTGCATTAGAATTATTCCTCCCCACCATGCATGCAGTAGGAGAATTTTAAGTTATGTTCTTGAGTAGTATCATGAGGTAGGATGAACCCAATTCCTTTACCATTGCCCGGGACGATGTAGTTTATTTTGCTATGCTCGTAGACGGGGTTGGTTGAGTGATTCATAAGGGAGATGTGAGAGTCAAGATGATGACAACCCCATGACTTCAAGCTCAAGATGGACTTCAAATTCACTACTGGGTGGAGGACGGTTGACGGGCACCCTGGAGAAACCAGCGGATGGCCGGGATGCATGGAGAAGCGCCATGACATCTTGCGGAAAGCTTCACCCAGCCACGAAGAGACGGATGGATACCCCTTGACCGGAAGCTTACCTGTGCAGCCGCAAGCCATTATGGGCTCTGGCTGGGTTGACCTTAGGCGTGACTCTGGACGGACGGTGCCAGCAGATGTAGAAGAACGGTAGGACATGGATGGGTACCGGCAGTGCTCAGAGAAACTCTACGGAAGACCCTGTTTCGTTCATCCCGTCTTCAAACACCAGGCAGTGCGAGGACATAAAGGAGGGAACGATTCTTGCGGGTAAAGTGCACAAGACTCTGCAGAGTAACAACCTAATCGATTAGCCGTGTCCCCGGTTACGGACAAATGAGCTCTGGAAATGGAGTATTTCGGAAATCTCAACACCGAACTTAATAAATTAATTGAGGGGTTATTTAATAATTGGGAATGAGACATTGGTTGGCGGAACCATCTCAATAACAACCAACATTTTGTAGTAATTGCAAGCAAGTCCTTTGTTGTCATAGGGAAAAATTGGCTTTTTCGCAAAAACATAAAACTTAGAGCCCCACAGCCAAATTGCATATAGTGTTAGCATTATTATTGTTGTTCTCTCTATGACTTGCCAGCATATTCAAAATGCTGACCTACACGGCTGCAACGTCTTATGTTGCAGAGGAGTTTTCCGACCAGGAGTGAGGCTACGATCCTACGCTTGGCGATTGCCCTATGGAGTCGGATGGACTCGCTATTCGTCTACGCTTCCGCAGCTTTATTTAGTTTATTTCTCATGAGTTGGCCTTCGGCCGAATTTATTCTATTGTAATAAAGACTCGATATGAGAATCGTGTAATAAATTCAGGTGTGATTGAACTTTGAATCTTTTCATCAATGTACTGTGTGTGCCAGCATGATCTTGGGATGGTACAGCTACACAGAGACTTGACCGATTTTGGGTCGGGTCGTTACAGAGAGATGGTATTCAGAGCACACACTGACCGTAGGACGTAACCCCTAGGATTGGAAAGCCATAGGAAGAAACTATTTTATTTTATGTCCTTATCATTCCGTAATACTCCCCTGTTCATTTCTGACTTCTCTCTGATTTCAACATTCTAGATGGCCGTCAAGTTCATCCCAGTTCTGCTCCCGGAGTTTTGCCAGCCAGATGAGACAATGCTTTTCGGCAGGAGGCTGGTCCAGATCACCAAGGAATTGAAGATTGCTCTGTCGTCTATCACCGGGACCCCTATCATGGCATTTCCAGAAGACCGTCGTTATAGGATTAAGGTGCACATACCAGGGCGAACTTTCGGAAGCCTCTCAGCGCCCGTTGACTTCAAGTTCACTGCTCCCACTTGGATACTCGGGAGAGACATAACAGTTCATAGTGCACTTGGACGCATCCAGGAGGAATACAGGACCGAACTTGTTGGATCAGACCACACCATGATTTCTCGCAGGACTGTAGATGGAGAGATTATCTGCACCATAGATGACTTTGTCCGCTCATATGTCCAAGACTTGGAGGCTCACATCAGGGCTCTAGAGATTCAGATGCACGGGAGCCTGAAGACGGTCCAAAAGTTGCATCTTCGTGAAATTGAACTAGAGGATGCAGCACATGAAGCCCACTATGAGCATGAGGATGAAGTCAAGGATTTTATGGAAAGACTCGAGGACCGGAAGAAATATATTGCCACACTAGAGGAGAAGATGGATTTGGGAGAAGACCTTTTCCCGAGTGGAGATGATGGACCTCTCATGAGCAATGACCAGGATTATGAAGAGAGCTCCACCGAAGGAAGCTGCAAGAGGAGACGCCACACCAGAGGACGACGCACCAGAGGACGTAGGGATAATTGATGAAGACATTTAGTCGACCGCCATGTTATTTTATTTTCGTCGATCAGTTAGGCCGTTATTTTCGATTAGTCGTGAGATCTTGTAATCCGAGTTTGAACCTTGCTTGAGATGAATGAATAAATGACTGGTGTGATTGTGTTTGTGCATTCATTGGGTAGTGCTATTTCTCATTAGACCTTGTTCTATTCTAATTTCTCTTCCACTCCATAACACCAGATGCCTCCGAGACGTGACCCCGGTTTCACTTTCCCGCCGTAGCTCACCCAGCTGATTGAACAGCAGAATGCCTTAATGCAAATGCTCATCCAAAACCAAGGCAACAACAACAACAATCCATCGCCACCACCCCCTGTCGATAACCTGACCCAGTTCCTAAGGCTGAATCCGCCGGTGTTCTCTAGTAGCACCGAGCCGATTGTAGCTGATGATTGGCTCCACAAGATCGGAAGGGATCTAACAACTGCTGGATGCACAGATGCTGAGAAGGTGCGTTTTGCCGCACATCAACTGAATGGACCTGCAGCCTCTTGGTGGGAAAACTACACCGCCACTTATCCGGTCGCCACCATGACATGGGATCAGTTCCAGCGGGCTTTCCGCACCGCGCATGTCTCAGCTGGAGCCATGAGTCTGAAGAAGCGTGAGTTCTGCAACTTACGCCAGGGGAACCGTACTGTGGGGCAGTATGTGGATGAGTTCAGCAAATTATCTCGATATGCCCCAAATGATGTGGCCACAGATGCCGCAAAATAGGAGAAGTTTCTTGAAGGACTCAATGATGAGCTGGGAATGCAGCTAATGGTGGCTACCTTCAACAACTACCAGGAGCTGGTAGACAAGGCCAGTATACTTGAAGGCAAGCAGCAGCAGATTGAAAGCCGCAAGCGGAAATATAGCCAGGGAAGGTAAAACTCCGGAGCTCAGCAGAAGCCCCGCTATGCCCCATACTCGGGAGGACATAACCATCACACCCATGGAGGACACAATCATGGAGGACATAACCATGGAGGGAATGGGAATAATCGCAACCACGACAACAACCCCAAGTCAGGCAATGGAGGCAATGGCAGCCAGCACCGTCCTGCTCCGACTCAGAAGGATCTGAGTCATATCACCTGTTTCAAGTGCCAGAAGACAGGACACTATGCCACCGATTGTCCAGAGGCCAAGCAGAGGAATGGGAACGACAACGGTAATGGAAGCTCAGCAAAGAAGCCCAACCCTTTTCCTCGTGCTCGGGTGAATCACATTGACGTGGAGGACGTCTATGATCAACCAGAAACTATGGTTGGTAAGTTCTTATTAAATTCACGTCCAGTATTGGTACTCTTTGATTCCGGTGCAACGCATTCATTCATATCAAGGGTAGTTGTGGAAAAGTATGGGTTGCCCACTAGGACCCTTAGAACCCCGATCAAAGTCACTTCTCTAGGAGGAGAGATGATGGCAGGCTTAGGTTGTCATTCAACCCTCAGCATCGGAAATCATGATTTTGCCGTAGACCTCATAGTCTTAGAATCCCAGGGATTGGACGTGATCCTAGGCATGGACTAGTTGACGAAGTTTGAAGGGAACATCGACTGTGCCCGCAAGACGATTTTGCTCACCACCCCGGAGCAGAAGAGGATCAAGTATGTATCCATACGCACACCGATAAAGAAGCGGGTGAATTCCCTCACGGGAGTGGTTCAGGAGGAAGTGCCTGTAGTACAAGATTTTCCAGATGTATTTCCGGAAGAATTACTAGGAATGCCACCGGATAGAGAAATAGAATTTTTGATCGAGTTATTACCTGGCACAGCCCCAATATCCAAGAGACCTTATCGGATGCCCCCGAATGATTTGGAAGAGATAAAGCAGCAGATCAAGGAATTATTGGAGAAAGGATATATTCGCCCAAGTTCGTCACCTTGGGGAGCCCCAGTTCTTTTGGTAGAGAAGAAGGATGGAACCCTGAGAATGGTTGTAGATTATCGTTCATTGAACGACGTGACCATCAAGAATAAGTACCCTCTACCGATGATAAATGATTTATTTGATCAGCTAGTCGGAGCCAAAGTATTTTCCAAGATCGATCTTTGATCAGGGTATCATCAGCTGAAGATTCGTGAACAGGATATACCCAAAACAGCCTTCACCACCAGGTATGGTTTATATGAGTATACCATCATGTCATTCGGATTGACTAATGCCCCTGCGTATTTCATGAGCATGATGAACAAGGTATTTATGGAATATCTGGACAAGTTTGTCGTGGTGTTCATCAATGACATATTGGTTTTCTCCAAGAGCGAGGAAGAGCACAAGGAACACCTGTGTCTAGTCCTGGAGAAACTCCGAGAACATCAGTTATATGCCAAGTTCAGCAAATGCGAATTTTGGTTGAAGGAAGTCAGATTCCTCGGACATGTTATTTCAGGAGAAGGAATAGCAGTCGACCCCATCAAGGTTGAATCGGTCACCAACTGGCAATCCCCCACCTCAGTCAAGGAGATCCGCAGTTTTCTCAGACTTGTAGGATATTATCGGAGATTTATTGAGAATTTCTCCAAGATTGCTAAACCCATGACCGAGTTGTTGAAGAAGGAAACAAAGTACATTTGGACCGAGGATTGTGAAGCCAGTTTTCAGGAGTTGAAGAAACGTCTGGTTACAGCCCCAGTACTCATTTTGCCGGACATACACAAGGATTATCAGGTGTATTGTGACGCTTCTCGTCAAGGGCTCGGAGGAGTACTCATGCAGGAAGGAAAAGTTGTAGCTTATACCTCCAGACAGCTACGACCTCACGAGATGAATTATGCCACACACAATTTGTAGTTAGCAGCCGTAGTGCACGCACTCAAGATGTGGAGACATTTCCTTGTCGGAAATAGTTGTGATGTTTACACGGATCATAAGAGCTTGAAGTATATTTTCATGCAGAAGGAGTTGAACCTCAGACAAAGGAGATGGCTTGAATTGATCAAGGACTATGATATGAGATTGCATTATCACCCAGGGAAAGCAAATGTTGTAGCAGATGCCTTGAGCTGTAAAAGCCATATGAACACCCTCATAGCTGAAGGATTACCTCAGAATTTAGCCGACGACCTCAGAGATCTCCGATTGGAAATAGTACCAAGAGGATTTGTCGCCACCTTGGATATTCAGTCCACTCTGACCGAAATGATCCGTGAAGCGCAGAAGACGGACAAGGAAATTGCAGAGATAAAGGAAAAGATGAGTAACGGAAAGGCTAAAGGTTTTCGTGAGGATGAACATGGAACTTTATGGTTTGAGGATCGTATCTATGTGCCTAATGACCCAGAGGTCAGGAAATTAATTCTTCAGGAGGCCCATGACTCACCGTACTCGATTCACCCAGGCAACACCAAGATGTATCTGGACTTGAAGGAAAGTTTCTGGTGGACAGGTATGAAGAAGGATATAGCCGAGTACGTAGCAGTATGCGATGTTTGTCAGCGAGTAAAGGCGGAGCATCAGAAGCCGGCAGGGTTACTTCAACCACTGCCGATTCCCGAGTGGAAATGGGAAAAACTTGGAATGGATTTTATCACAGGATTACCCAGGACCCGTTCAGGTTATGATTCTATCTGGGTAGTGGTTGATCGCTTGACCAAGGTAGCTCATTTCATTCCCGTGAAGACCACATATACTAGTGCTAAGTTAGCCAAGATATACATGACCAGGATCGTATGTCTGCATGGAGTTCTGAGGAGTATTGTGTCAGATAGAGGAACACAATTTACCTCAAAGGTTTGGAATCAGTTGCATGAAACCTTGGGTATGAGGCTGGAGTTCAGTACAGCTTTTCATCCATAGACAGATGGACAGACCGAAAGAGTCAACCAGATTCTGGACGACATGTTGAGAGCCTGTGCGCTAGACTACGGGTCTAGCTGGGATGACAATTTGCCATACGCAGAGTTCTCGTATAACAACAGCTATCAGACCAGTCTAAAGATGGCCCCTTTCGAAGCTCTATACGGCAGGAGGTGCAGAACACCATTGCTGTGGGATGGTGCTGGAGACCGAAAACTTTTTGGTCCCGATCTTATCAGAGACTCCGAAGAGAAAGTCAAGCTGATTCGAGATAGACTCAAGATAGCCCAGTCGAGACAGAAGAGTTATGCCGACAGTAAACGCAAGAAGATAATGTATGAAGTTGGAGACCGAGCATATCTCCGTGTGTCCCCACTTCGTGGAATCAAGAGATTTGGGGTTAAAGGAAAATTAGCACCCAGGTTCATTGGCCCCTACAAAATCCTTGAATGCAGAGGAGAAGTTACGTATAAGCTGGAATTGCCAGAAGGATTGTCAGGAGTTCACGATGTCTTTCACGTATCCCAGCTGAAGAAATGCCATGCCGATATTCCTCTGAGAGACACAGTGCCCCTAGAAGCCATACAGCTGGATAGTGATCTGACTTATGAGGAGAAACCCGTCAGAATTCTTGAGACTGCGAACAGAGTTACCCGCAGCAAGATCATCAAATTTTGCAAGGTTTTGTGGAGCCACCACTCTGAGGAGGAAGCCACCTGGGAGCTAGAAGATCTCCGCCGAGACCACGCGCACCTATTTGCTAGCCAACCCGAATCTCGAGGGTGAGATTCATCTTAAGGTGGGTAGGTTTGTAACATCCCAAATTTTCAATTTGGAATGTTTTACAATTATTAGCTAAGCATCTATGCATTTTGTTTGAATTGAGTGGCATTTGGAAATTTCAGAGGCATTTGAGTTTTATTTGATTTGAATTTGATTTTGGCAATTGAAATTTATTTCAAAAATACCTGACAAATACTTGAGCAAAAGTATGAGAGGAGTAAACATGACACTCCAAAGAAAAATGTCAGAAGAAAATATTGCCAAAAAAGTTTGAATTCAAATTTGATTTTATTTGGAATCTACAAAAAAAATGTTTTTATTTTTTTCTGTTTTGCCTCTGGAAAAATGTTCACGTTGTAGGATTTATTTTTCTGATTTTATTGATATATATATGTCCTATATAAAATATTATAGTTTTCTCTCATATTAGTTTTTTCTCTCTGTCGTAATTCAAAAAAAATAGGAAAAGACCCAGGCGCGATCCAGGCCAACCGGCCCAGCAGCACCGAGCCGCAGCCCACCAGAGACCGAGCCAGCCTGCCCCAGCGCTCGATGCCCGAACCCTTCCCTTCGGTCGACCGCTCGCCGCCTCCTCTCTCCCTCTCACTGACCCGGGACCCCACCCTGTCCCCAACCCCTCGCCCACGACACGCCGAACCAGAGGATGCACAGAGCGCGCCCGACACCGCGATCCTCTCGGAATCGTGATCCCGAGTCGACCCCTCGCCCACGCTTATGTCTTATAAATACCTACGCATCTCCTCTTCCGAACCCCCCAAAAACCCTACCTCAACTCCCACCGTAGCTCTCGCCCTCGCCAAACGCATCTCGTCACTGCCGCCTAGGTTCGCCGCTGCTACCGACCACGGTGAGGATTCCCCTTACCTCTAAGCACCTTCACCCGAACCCCCTTTTCGTTACGCACCTCTTTGACATCCTCTCATCGCCCAGGAACCGCCGAAGCCGTCGCCCCCGAGCTCGACCGCCGCTCGCCGGAGCTGCAGCTCACCAGGGAGCAGTCGTCGTCGCCCCGACCGCCTCCGTCGTTCCTGAGCTCCACTGACTCCATCCCCGACCTTCCCTCGAGCTGCCGCTCCCACCCGACGACTCCGCCGCCGCCCCGGACCACCGGAGCACCCCCGCCACCGTCGCCCGAGCCGCCGTCGTCCATCGTCGCCGCTGTAAGCCACCGGACCTCCCTCCACCGTTCGATCTGCAATGCACGGCTTAGATTAGACTAGCGAAGGGTTAGGTTATTTTCAATAGATTGGTTTAGTTTACGGTTTATTTCTGGTTTAGTTTAGTTTAGTGTAGACCGGCCCGATCGGTTGTTTTATTATTAACTCGTACTCGTGTTAGCCTATTCAATGCATGTGCGCTGTTTAGTTTTAGAACGCCCACCATTTCGGCCCATTAGCGCGTTAGTTTTTGTTTAGTTTTATTTTAGTTTCTGTTTTTGAAACAGAATAGTTCCAGTCTTGAAAAATCTATATCTTTTAAGTTATTTAATATTTTTAGTTGATTCTTTTTGCTCTAGTTTGGAAATTTCCTATAGCTGTAGAAAATTAGATTCGGTCATGTTTAGGTTTTTAAAAATTGTTTTATATTAGTTTTAGTCAGATTAGTTTTTCTGCTATAAATTGAGTTAGTATTATTTTATTTTAGTTATTCTTTTTGTCACTGCCTTGTTTTGACCTTGCCTAGCAGTAGGAATTTATTTGGGTATTTATAGTCTTTATTAAAAATAGTTTTTATGCGAAAACAAGCTTTTCTAGTTTATTTAGCTTGCTGTTGTTTTCTGCTGTTCTAGTTATTTTCAAATTTTATTTTTCCTATGCTATAATTTATTTTAGATTAGTTTATGTAGTTACAGAGGGTGAACATTTATTTACAGCAAAATAAAAAGTTTTATTTTATTTTCTTATTAGTTTTGTTTTAGGTATAACAGGAGTTCTATAATAGATATTGGTTTGATTCTTTTTGCACCTAGTTTGTATGATGTTTTCCTTTATGTTAGTTAGTAAAACCATTGTTTTGGATCTGTAAAGAAAAGTGTTAGTAGGTTAAAACTATTTCTTTGTTGTTGCTTGATGTGATGGAAACCTTGATTTTGTTTTCCTCGAGTTTTCTGTGATTTTCGTTTGAGTGCTTGTGTGTTTTCCTTCAGTTTGCTGATATGTCATTAGTGAAATACTTATTTGTGCTATTGTTTGACTCGATAGAATTTCCGGAGTGCGAAGCTTGCTATCTCGAGTCACTAGCGTTTGAAGACCGTCAGCCGGGCAAGTCATTTGATCATGTTTTACAATACCTATGATTTTGTTGCATTAGAATTATTCCTCCCCACCATGCATGCAGTAGGAGAATTTTAAGTTATGTTCTTGAGTAGTATCATGAGGTAGGATGACCCCAATTTCCCCTTTCCATTGCCCGGGACGATGTAGTTTATTTTGCTATGCTTGTAGACGGGGTTGGTTGAGTGATTCATAAGGGAGATGTGAGAGTCAAGATGATGACAACCCCATGACTTCAAGCTCAAGATGGACTTCAAATTCACTATTGGGTGGAGGACGGTTGACGGGCACCCTGGAGAAACCAGCGGATG